>NC_081790.1:22289447-22360237 GCF_963082965.1 Carassius carassius | reverse complement strand
CCGGTACCATTTAAAAGTATCGAAATGGCAACGGACCCTACTTAAAAGTTATTATTTTCTCACTGGCTCATTACCAAATGGGTGCCTTCTCTTCTTCCTCCGCGAATTAAGCTCCTGTAGGTAGTTCGGTAGCGAGATGCTTGAATAAATTAGCGTTTGTGATTGACAACGCGATTGACAATGTTGTGATAAGTAGGCTATACTAATTTTGTAACTCGTTAACCCCAGAACACTGGACATAGCAGATGTATGTAGCGAATACAGAATCAGAATCAGAATCAGAATGAGATTTATTGCCAGGTATGTTTTTACATATGAGGAATTTGTTTTCGTGATAGAAAAATACAGGAAGGTATCAATCAAGAAGGTATCAGGATTATGAGTTATTTTTCATTTTTATTTTTGATTAATCACTTAGATTAATCATTCATTTTGACAGCACTAATGTTTATTGTAAATAGACAACCATACAAGGGTAATTGTTACTAAGCCTGCACCAATTTTCTTGTCCATTGCCCTCACAGATTCCTGCAGCTAAGCTTGGATGTACATTTACATTCCATTAAAGGTTATTGATGACATGCCCCTTAAGTTTGACTTTTTGCACCATTAAAATACTTATAGGCAACTAGTCATCATATCTCTAGTTCTTTAATGTATTTGCATTGTACTAAAGTGTGTTCAATTTCAATGGGCATATATGCAGGCTGAAACAGGAAGCCTAGTGCATCCCACATTTTTAAACATGAACATTTTAATATAACATTATAGTCATTATGGCCTATGGCCTTTAGAAAAATGTTTTTTGAGGAGGTGGGGTAGCGCACAATAGGCCCCTGTGGCGCGGCCTAAGGTTTTGTTCTTAATGGAAGTTTTTTTCCTTACATTACTTTTACTTTTATACTTTAAGTAGTTTTGAAACCAGTACTTTTTACACTTTTACTTGAGTAAAAAGCTGTACTTCAATTTGAGTAATGAATGTGAATACTTTTGACACCAATGGCCCTCAAAAACTCCACATACTGTAAGCGTCACAAAGGTAATAGTACGTTTAAGGAAATATTCAACTGATCAAAGGGGGTAGCTGTGGCCTAATGGTTAGAGAGTTGGACTTGCAACCCGAAGGTCACAGGTTCGATACTCAGTGCCGGAAGGAGTTGTAGGTGGGGGGAGTGAATGAACGGCGCTCTCTTCCACCCTCAATACCTATGGCTAAAGTGCCCTTGAGTAAGGCTCTGAACACCCAATTGCTCCCCAGGCACTGGAATAAAATAGCTGCCCACTGCTCCTGGTGTGTTCACGTCAAGTCAAGTCACTTTTATTTATATAGCGCTTTAAACAAAATACATTGCGTCAAAGCAACTGAACAACATTAATTAGGAAAACAGTGTGTCAATAATGCAAAAACGTTGTGTGTGTTCCCTACTCACTGTGTGTACTCTTGGATGAGTAAAATGAGTTCCAAGTTCCGAGTATGTCAGTATGTCATACACCAATTCCAAGTATGGGTTACCATACTTGACAAGTGTCATGAAAAAAAAACATTTTGACAATAAACACACAATGTGACACTATATAGTTTATCTGTGTTCTTCAAAACTCTGTGAGCTCACTGACTGCACCATTTGTTGTAATGGGTTTTAACCCATTCACAATTTGAATACAAGTTTGTTTTTCACGCTACTAAGAGTTAAATTTGCTATTTGCACAATGCAAATGACACAAACATAAAATCACATTGCCTAATATGTGTGCTACTTTTGAGTGCAAATTATAATAAAAATACATTAATCTCCAGCATTTCAAGCTACAAAATTAATGCATTGGAACCGAGGCTGTACCCTGTAACATAATGGCTTCAGTTGCTTCAGCAAAGCCTAGTCAAAAGGTTTTGGTGACCCAAATTTCGGCCACCTTCTCTTGGACACACCCAGGCTGCATGGATCAATGCCGGAGTTCACAGATTATGTCCATTAAATTTTTGCCTGCAGACTTGCTGCTTCATACAGAGCATGACTGAGATTGTACATGTCGGAATGTTTTTGCAGGAGCTGAGGGTGCAGTGTTCAGCAACTCGGTGGAGACCCCACATGTGAGAGCTGAGCCCTTCAAAGAGTTACGGTAAGACAGTTTGACATACTGTATATAAGTTCATAAATTCTGAATTCTGTTTAGATGTTCCAAAATATTTAATATTTATTGAACTGCATAAACTATACATTTGTTTATACAACATTGCAGGTCAGTATTGTTTTTCTTTTTTATGAATTGTTGCATAGTTTAAAATAAACGGAGCTTTAAAGAGTTATACATGTATCCAAAGAAACAGAAAATGACAAGAAACTAAAAATATAAATAAATGGAGCAGCCATGGCCTGATGGTTAGAGATTTGGACTTGAAACCCGAAGGTAATGGGTTTGAGTCTCAATAGCGCAGGTATTGACGGTGGGGGTAGTGACAGACCAGCGCTCTCTTCCACTTTTAGTAACCACAAATGAGGTGCCCTTGAGCAAAGTACCAAACCCCCATTCGCTTCTTGGGTGCTACAGCAAAAAACTTCGGATGTTTGTGTGCACTTAGACGGGTGAAATGCAGAGCACAAATTCCAAGTATGGGACTCCATACTTGACCACCTCACTTTCAAATTTGTCATTGTTACTTTTATGAAGTAGAAAGTTAAAGTTTCAGGTTATAGCTGATAAATTCTAATTGGCTGATATTAAATGTATATCTTGTTGTTGTTATTATTATTATTATTATTATTAAGCATCCAATATTGACCGATAGTGTTAAACAATTTGGTCCCACTTTATATTGCGTCCCTAATACCTGTGTACTTGCATAGTAACTAGAGGTGTACATAAGTATGTAACCACAGTGTGAGTACACATTGGTAAAAAGTATCTACTGCTCTAATGTTTGTGTAACAGGACATTGGTAACAACACTTTTTGGTAATGAAAGTAAAAATGTGTAACATGATTAACAGCACTTTTTTGTAAAGAAAGTGCAACACTTTATATTAAATGTATCATGTAATGTTACACAGCAGCGGAAAGCAAGCTAATCACAGGCTTTACATATAAAATGTGGTTGGTGTCAAGAATGTTACACTTTATATTAAGTGGACAGTTCCTGAGGAGTACTATGTGAGTACACTGGTATTACAGTGGTGCACCAACTCCAATTCGAGGTCCAACTCCTACCACTTTACATATCCCTAGAGCTACCTATCTCCACCCCTTGGGTCAAATGGTTCTAATTACTCTTATACATATTGTTGTTACAAAATGTAGTTATATGATTCCTGTTACACGAGTACTTAGTGAAGTGAAAAAAAGTGTTGTTACCAATGTCCTGTTACACATTTTTACTTACACAAACCATCCTGATGGTTGTTTTATGGGTGTAGTTATAGAAATATTACAGCCGTAGATACTATGTACCAACGTGTACTTACACTGTGGTAACATACTACATACACATTTAGTTACTATATAAGAACACAGATATTAGGGACACTTAATATAAAGTGTCAATGTCAATTTTATTTATATAGCACTATTAAACACAACCACTGGTTGACCAATGTGCTGAACAACAACAATAAAAACATTTCAATAAGAAAAAACATAATAATACAATAAAACAATACATTAGAAAATTCTCAGTTTTAAAATGCTAAAATCAAAAAGGTACGTAATCAACATAGATTTAAAAACAGATAGTGAAGGTGCAGATCTAATACAAAGGGGTAATGCATTCCACAATCTAGGGGCAGCTACTGAGAAAGCGCGGTCACCCCTACATTTCAGCCTCGACTTGGATGATGCATAATAATCATGCATAATAATCTCTGGTTGGACGACCCGAGAGAGGAATGAGGAGTCGGTGTTCAGTCAATAAAGTGGGACCAACAATTCTAATATTGGCATCTTACCAGCATTATTCTGAAAACAAATGCTGATTTTAGATAATAATAATAATAATAATTTATTATTATTATAATTATTATTATTATTATTATTACTGAGAAAAAAAATGAAATCAAAACCGTATTTTGCAGTGTTTGTGTATTCATGATTGAATCTAAAGCCATAGCACTAATGGAAGTTTAAACATAATCATATTTTAAAATTATGAACCATTTATGTTTCTCACTAAAGATTTGTTTTTCTTCTTCTTTGAAAAACACTGTTTACAGCACTGCATCTGCTAGCCTTATCCAAATAATTAACAGCAGGCCCTTCACCAAAGTGCAGCTGCAAAAGACACCACATTCAGAGCCACACTATCAAGCTGCATAGGGAGATGATTACACGTCAATTGCAATTTCCCACAGATAGTGTAATGATCAAAGATTGCAGGGGGAAAAAATATTATTTTCCAGCTAGCATTACACATGTCTCTGTTGACACACTGTTTTCCTAATGAATGTTGTTCAGTTGCTTTGACGCAATGTATTTTGTTTAAAGCGCTATATAAATAAAGGTGACTTGACTTGACTTGTTGAGAGCTACAAAGGAGGGAAATAAAGCATGATATTTGTGCAAATTCCACTTATCCCTAAATTTAGGTTATTACTATGCATCTGGAAGACAGCAGATTATAGAGCACCTCTGTAAGCTGTTTCCAACAGCAGAGGGGAAGGGTGAGCACAATTAAGACTACGACCTTTTAAACGCATTACTAAGGGTTGTAATTACATTTACAAGGAAATGGGAAGAGGACATTTGGAAGCATATACTACACTGCTTATTAAAGAAACACTCAAATGGATCTTTGTTACAGGTTGTTGTCATGACATTTCAATATGGTTTCTAGCATCTGCATTCAAGGTACTTGTAAAGCAAACAAGATGTCAATGCTCTGTGATTTTAATAGCTCACAATTGCTTTCAATGTACTTTATGTTCTTTTCAAAGTTATCAAATATAGGCACACCACTGTCTAATTTTAGACAAATGTTCCCTATTAATGCAGGCTTGCAGAATACAATCAGATACACCATTGCACAGTTAATATTTGTCAATGTTATGGCAGAAAAAGATAGAAGTTATACATTAGACCGATGTTATTGTTGTGTAATGATGGTAAAATTCCAACCTTCTCCGCCCTGCTTAATCCGAATATCAGTCAGTGCATTATGATACTTCTTGAGGGAATTATCACTCTTGCTGTTTGCTCTGAAAGCGAGGAATTACAGCCAATTTAAGTGCTATTTTCTGCCTTTGTAGAATCCAAGTATCAAAACAATATATGTCCCTCGTTTGTATGTAGTATCTGTGGCCTATTTGGAGACAGTGTTGGCACTGTAAAGTACAGTTTACCCATGGTGAACCTACTCATTATAACCAGGGCCTGATCCAAGCAATATTGTATATGTCCAGACAAAGATCAATGTGCGATTAGCTGGCACCTCCTTCTCTAGGACAGGTATGTTTTACTGTCCTGATCGATGCCTGTATGCTCATCAAAATCTAATTAAAGTAGATTTTCATTAACAAACAACAAACACATACCACAACCAGAAGGCAAAACGACAGTAGAGCATTTGCAACTGGGTCAGATATGGCAAGAAGTGCACATTTAGCAAGAAATATTTATCAATACATGGCCTGTGGGTGGAACAGTCTGTGTGAGCAAACATAAGCACATTACTGTTCTGCTGATGAAGCAAGAAAAGTAAAGGCACCAGCACAGACAGGTGTTCTGGCTTACCAATCCTTCTGTGATGAACAAGGGCAACACATTGACAATCATCAATCAAAATTATGGACAACTCTAGAGGTTATACTTAAAACTAAATCAAAGAACGGACTAATATGTTGTAATTTCAGTTCAAAACTGCTGACCAAAGCAAACTTTCTGGGGGAGTTTGTTTTGGCTTCTAAACACCTTTGAGCTTCCATTGGTCCAGTCCGATTACACAATCAGTGGGCGGGTTGGGGAACTTTACCATCTTTGACATGAGATTTTTTTTTTCTTTTTCTTTACCATTAAAGGAAAAGTCCTTTACCATTAGAAGAAAAATAATTTACTTTCCTTCATGTCTTTGCAAAAGTATTTTGTTGATCTTCAGAACATAAATGAAGCTAAAATGTTCTTTCATTATTTTCATCCATGGATTGAAAATCTACACAAGCCTCCAAAAGTACAGTACATAAAGACATTATAAAAGTTAGTTTGTATGGATTGAGTGGTTTAAGCCAAGTCTGCTAAATGGACACTACCATTTTATGAAAATATATTTAATTTAGATTTTATTCACATAAACATTGAACAACACATATACATAGAACACATCAAGTATGGTCAAAGTCAGATTTATTTGTAGTGCTTTCTACAATACAGACGTTCCAATTCACATTTACAGCTGCTGAAGGGAAGGGAAGGACGTATGGTGTCCCATACTCGGAATGTGTACTCAGCATTTTACCCATCCAAGTACATAGTAAACACAGTGAGCAGCCATTTTTTGCTGTGGCACCAGGGGAGCAGTTTGGGGTTTGGTGCCTTGCTCAAGGGTCTCACCTCAGTCATGACACTGAAGGTGGACGAGAGCACTGGTCATTCACTCCCCCCACATGCAATCCCTGCCGGCCCGAAACCTTTGGATTACAAGTCCGACTCTCTTAACCATTAGGATCATTAACCAGATCATGGACATAGACATTGCTGGGAGACCAGCAAGACAGCTCAGGATTGTATTTTTTTGTTGTTGTTTTTTTTTTCATGATCTTAAAAGCATCAAATGGATATATAGTTTTGGAAAGTGGACATTTGGTTGAAATTAGCAAAATAGCAGAATTTGCTTACAGTGCCTTTACATGTTTCAGTCAGAAAAGACTTGTGTGACACTTAAATTTATTTTTTAAGATATATTTTCTTGTTCTAGGCTCTTTGATGATAAACTCACCTATAGGAAAAAATATTGCTCAGTTGCTTTTCCGAAGCCCAGGGGACTTGGAAAAATATTTGAGAAAAAAAAGAATCAAATTTGAGACTGTGGTGAAAGATTATCTCTTTAGTGTCTTGTTGCAATCTATATCAAGACTCCATTATAGGAATATATTATTGCACATATGCTCTTTCTAACCTCAGGAGACTCAGTTGTGATTATCATGTATTTCTCATTTTAGTCTCAATGGTGTCTCAGATGTCTCTCCTAAAAATCCTTAGGAGAAATAAAAGTAGACACAACTGAGACAAAAGAAAGTTCTGAAAGAAAGGAATCCAACATGACAATGGGAGAGAAATGTGGGAGAAACATGGGAGATCTCTTAATTATCTTGCTGTAATATCTTGCAAGACTCCACTATAAAAATGTTTTACTGCTCAGAGGTTGCTTTTTTATTGCAATGGGGTTTTTCACCTTTAATGGTCAGGACAGTAGGAGTAGAGACGAGAAACAATTGAAAAGATGAGAATTGAACAGAAGGAGGAAAGTACCTTTAGCTGTGATTCGAACCCTGAGGTGCTGTCTGAGGTGTAGCTGTGCCTTCAAATTGATGCTGCCCACAAGGCTACAGAGGTTACTATAGATATTAAGGGATGATTCTATTATATCTTTTAATGTTCTCATTGAGATATCAGCTTTGTCTTACGATGTCTTCAGTTTTATTTTAGGAGTAACTTAACTTAACTTAAACAAAATACATTGCGTCAAAGCAACTGAACAACATTCATTAGGAAAACAGTGTGTCAATAATGCAAAATTATAGTTAAAGGCAGTTCATCATTGAATTCAGTGATGTCATCTCTGTTCAGTTAAATAGTGTCTGTGCATTTATTTGCAATCAAGTCAACGATATCGGTGTAGATGAAGTGACCCCAACTAAGCAAGCCAGAGGCGACAGCGTCAAGGAACCGAGACTCCATCGGTGACAGAATGGAGAAAAAAACCTTGGGAGAAACCAGGCTCAGTTGGGGGGCCAGTTCTCCTCTGACCAGACAAACCAGTAGTTCAATTCCAGGCTGCAGCAAGTCAGATTGGGCAGAAGAATCATCTGTTTCCTGTGGTCTTGTCCTGGTGGTCCTCTGAGACAAGGTCTTTACAGGGGATCTGTATCTGGGGCTCTAGTTGTCCTGGTCTCCGCTGTCTTTCAGGGCAATAGAGGTCCTTTCTACAACCCGAATTCCGGAAAAGTTGGGACGTTTCTTAAATTTTAATAAAATGAAAACTAAAGGAATTTCAAATCACATGAGCCAATATTTTATTCACAATAGAACATAGATAACGTAGCAAATGTTTAAACTGAGAAATTTTACACTTTTATCCACTTAATTAGCTCATTTAAAATTTAATGCCTGCTACAGGTCTCAAAAAAGTTGGCACGGGGGCAACAAATGGCTAAAAAAGCAAGCAGTTTTGAAAAGATTCAGCTGGGAGAACATCTAGTGATTAATTAAGTTAATTGATATCAGGTCTGTAACATGATTAGCTATAAAAGCTTTGTCTTAGAGAAGTAGAGTCTCTCAGAGGTAAAGATGGGCAGAGGCTCTCCAATCTGTGAAAGACTGCGTAAAAAAATTGTGGAAACTTTAAAAACAATGTTCCTCAACGTCAAATTGCAAAGGCTTTGCAAATCTCATCATCTACAGTGCATAACATCATCAAAAGATTCAGAGAAACTGGAGAAATCTCTGTGCGTAAGGGACAAGGCCGGAGACCTTTATTGGATGCCCGTGGTCTTCGGGCTCTCAGACGACACTGCATCACTCATCGGCATGATTGTGTCAATGACATTACTAAATTGGCCCAGGAATACTTTCAGAAACCACTGTCGGTAAACACAATCCGCCGTGCCATCAGCAGATGCCAACTAAAGCTCTATCATGCAAAAAGGAAGCCATATGTGAACATGTTCCAGAAGCGCCGTCGTGTCCTGTGGGCCAAGGCTCATTTAAAATGGACTATTTCAAAGTGTAATAGTGTTTTATGGTCAGACGAGTCCAAATTTGACATTCTTGTTGGAAATCACGGACGCCGTGTCCTCCGGGCTAAAGAGGAGGGAGACCTTCCAGCATGTTATCAGCGTTCAGTTCAAAAGCCAGCATCTCTGATGGTATGGGGGTGCATAAGTGCATACGGTATGGGCAGCTTGCATGTTTTGGAAGGCTCTGTGAATGCTGAAAGGTATATAAAGGTTTTAGAGCAACATATGCTTCCCTCCAAACAACGTCTATTTCAGGGAAGGCCTTGTTTATTTCAGCAGGACAATGCAAAACCACATACTGCAGCTATAACAACAGCATGGCTTCGTCGTAGAAGAGTCCGGGTGCTAACCTGGCCTGCCTGCAGTCCAGATCTTTCACCTATAGAGAACATTTGGCGCATCATTAAGCGAAAAATACGTCAAAGACGACCACGAACTCTTCAGCAGCTGGAAATTTATATAAGGCAAGAATGGGACCAAATTCCAAAAGCAAAACTCCAGCAACTCATAGCCTCAATGCCCAGACGTCTTCAAACTGTTTTGAAAAGAAAAGGAGATGCTACACCATGGTAAACATGCCCCGTCCCAACTATTTTGAGACCTGTAGCAGAAATCAAAATTGAAATGAGCTCATTTTGTGCATAAAATTGTAAACTTTCTCAGTTTAAACATTTGCTATGTTATCTATGTTCTATTGTGAATAAAATATTGGCTCATGTGATTTGAAAGTCTTTTAGTTTTCATTTTATTAAAATTTAAAAAACGTCCCAACTTTTCCGGAATTCGGGTTGTAGGTGCTGATCCACCATCTGGTCTGGATACGTACTGGATCCGGGTGACTGCAGTGACTCTCTGATCTGGATACAGACTGGATCTGGTGGCTACGGTGACCTCGGAGTAAGAGAGAAACAGACAAATATTAGCGTAGATGCCATTCTTCTAATGATGTAGCAAGTACATAGGGTGTTATGGGAAGTGTTTCCGGTTCCGGTTTACCTAATTAATGCAGCCTATAAATCCTTTAACGGATTTGGATATTAAAAGCATATTAGTATGTTATGTGTAAGCCAGGTTAAAGAGATGGGTCTTTAATCTAGATTTAAACTGTAAGAGTGTGTCTGCCTTCCGAACAATGTTAGGTAGGTTATTCCAGAGTTTAGGCGCCAAATAGGAAAAGGATCTGCCGCCCGCAGTTGATTTTGATATTCTAGGTATTATCAAATTGCCTGAGTTTTGAGAACGTAGCGGACGTAGAGGATTATAATGTAAAAGGAGCTCATTCAAATACTGAGGTGCTAAACCATTCAGGGCTTTATAAGTAATAAGCAATATTTTAAAATCTATACGATGTTTGATAGGGAGCCAGTGCAGTGTTGACAGGACCGGGCTAATATGGTCATACTTCCTGGTTCTAGTAAGAACTCTTGCTGCTGCATTTTGGACTAGCTGTAGTTTGTTTACTAAGCGTGCAGAACAACCACCCAATAAAGCATTACAATAATCTAACCTTGAGGTCATAAATGCATTTATTAACATTTCTGCATTTGTTATTGAGAGCATAGGCCGTAATTTAGATATATTTTTGAGATGGAAAAATGCAGTTTTACAAATGCTAGAAACGTGGCTTTCTAAGGAAAGATTGTGATCAAATAGCACACCTAGGTTCCTAACTGATGACGAAGAACTGACAGAGCAACCATCAAGTCTTAGACAGTGTTGTAGGTTATTACAAGCAGAGTTTTTAGGTCCTATAATTAACACCTCTGTTTTTTTCAGAATTTAACAGTAAGAAATTACTCGTCATCCAGTTTTTTATATCGACAATGCATTCCATTAGTTTTTCAAATTGGTGTGCTTCACCGGGCCGCGAAGAAATATAGAGCTGAGTATCATCAGCATAACAGTGAAAGCTAACACCATGTTTCCTGATGATATCTCCCAAGGGTAACATATAAAGCGTGAAGAGTAGCGGCCCTAGTACTGAGCCTTGAGGTACTCCATACTGCACTTGTGATCGATATGATACATCTTCATTCACTGCTATGAACTGATGGTGGTCATATAAGTACGATTTAAACCATGCTAATGCACTTCCACTGATGCCAACAAAGTGTTCAAGTCTATGCAAAAGAATGTTGTGGTCAATTGTGTCAAACGCAGCACTAAGATCCAATAAAACTAATAGAGAGATACACCCACGATCAGATGATAAGAGCAGATCATTTGTAACTCTAAGGAGAGCAGTCTCAGTACTATGATACGGTCTAAATCCTGATTGGAAATCCTCACATATACCATTTGTGCTCTAAAAGCTCAATGGTATAAGAGCAAGACCTTTTTTTCATTATTATTTCTTCTTTTATATATACATATGTAACATTAGCGTCCAAGGTTCTTTTTTGTTTTTTTTTAGCATTTAGCAAATTTCTGTCTTATACAGCACATTTTCGTATGTATGTAAATATAGGTTATGGTTCCACTGTTATATTATTGTGCTATAAAACACTGTCTACATATAACAACTTCAAATATGACAATGCATGTATTGTCTTTGATTGAAATGGTGAGGATAAATGACATTGAAGCTAAGCAGAGGGACGAAAAATAAAATAAATAATCTGGCTTCTCAAACTTGTCTTCTGAGACAAAAATCTCCACCCTCAATACCACGACTGAGGTGCCCTTGAGCAAGCACTGAACCCCCAACTGCTCCCCTGGCACCGCAGCAGAAATGGCTGCCCATTGCTCCAGGTGTGTGTGTTCACTGCTGTGTGTGTGTACTTTGGATGGGTTAAATGCAGACCTCAAATTTCCGTCACCATACTTGGCTGTATGTCACGTTACTCACTTAAAAGCTCTTCACACTCGCACAATGGTCTCCTTTAAAACTTTAGAAGATATTACAACAACATCACACACTGTGCTCAGATTTTCTCTTCAGCTACAGATATTGGATCTGTCACATTTGTCTCTTTTAAAGCTTTTGAATAGATCTCAACAACATCACCACACTGTGCTCAGATATTTCTCCTTAGCTAGAGACTCCGGATCTCTCACATTTGTCTCTTCCAGTTTCAAACACGATCTCAACAGCATCACACATGTGCTCAGTTTTTTGTCCTTAGCTAGAAACACTGAATCTCTCACATTTGTCTCTTTTAAAGCTTTAGAAGAGATCTCAACAACATCACACACTGTGCTCAGATTTTTCTCCTATGCTAAAGACTCAAGAGCTCTCACATTTGTCTCCTCTAAATTTGAGAAGTGATCTCAATAACTTTACAAAGTGTGCACCAAGTCAAATGCCTCAATATGAGCTCAAACATTTCTACCATACAATATGTATTGATGATCAAATTAGCCAATAAATAAGTCATTGATTTGCTTATGATCATAAGTCATTGATGTGCTTACTGTTTCTGTAAATCAGTTTTGATTAAGGCATCTGATACATTACTATTTCCAAACAACAAATGATGTGCCTGAGTACATAAACATTGTCCTATAAAAAGTAACAATATCCTTCTTTCTGCTTAATTTCTCTCTCAATATAGCCTTTAACTCTGAATTTTTTGTATAATTTAACTCCCCATTTAGTGCCTTTCAAGTATTTGACTTTTTGTGCACTTTATAAAGTTGAGATCTCTTCTAAATTTTTAAAGTATACAAATATGAGACCCAAAGATTATTAAGTTAAAGAGAAAATATAAGCACAGTGTGTGATGTCGTTGAGATCTCTTCTAAAGTTTTAAAGGAGACAAATGTGAGAGATCCAGAGTCTTTAGCTAATGATTAACTGAAAATAAATATATGTATATATAAAAAAATTTAAAAATAATAATTGTAGATATAGGGGAAAAATACCCCTGAATGTGCTTTTGTCTCATAAAGTTATCACATGAGTACCTAATGAGTGTAAATTTGAAAATGATTTTATGCAACAGTTAATGTCAATTAAACAAAATAGTAAAAAAAAATTAAATTCTGTTTATTTACATTTACACACCCCCATGTACATTTACTCACAACCTTATGTTTGTATTTCTTTTAAGGAACATAGGAAGATATTTTGAAGAATGCTGGTAACAAAAAAGATAAATAAAAATAATAATATTAATAATAATAATAATAATAATAATAATAATAATAATAATAATAATAATAATAATAATAATAATAATACATGAAATAAATATATGAGAGATCCAGAGTCTCTAGCTAATGATGATTAAAAAAAAATCTGTTCAGCTGTTGGAATCTTGTTTGAAACTGGAGGAGACTAAGGAGAAAAAATCTTAGTATAGTTTGTGATGTTGTTGAGATCTCTTTTAAAACTTTAAAGGAGACCATTGTGAGAGGGTAGAATTTGTTTTTTTTCAGGAGACAAGTTTATCCAAAGCCACTTACAAATGAGAACAATAGAAGCAGTCAGGTCAACAAGAGAACAATAACAGTATACAAGTGCCAGGACAAGTCTTAGTTAGTCTAGTATAGAACGCATAGCCAGGTTTTTTTTTTTTTTTTTTAATGAAAAGACAAGAAAAGGAAAAGTGCTAGTATTAGTTGGTTAAATGCTGTCAAAAAAGATGAGTCTTTAGATGTTTCTTGAAAATTAGTAAAGACTCAGCTGTACGAATTGAGATTGGGAGGTCATTCCACCAGCTGGGCACAGTCCAGGAAAAGGGCCGTGAGAGTGATTTTGAACTTCTTTGGGATGGCACCACAAGGCGTTGTTCACTTGCAGAGCACAAACTTCTGGAGGGCACATACGATTTAACCAGTGAGTTTAGGTATGTTGGTGCTGTGCCAGTGGTCGTCAGTACCTTGAATTTAATGCGAGCGGCTACTGGTAGCCAGTGTAACCTGATGAGGAGAGGAGTAATGTGAGCTTTTTTTGGCTCATTGAAGACAACCCTTGCTGCTGCATTCTGGATCTATTGCAGAGGCTTGGCAATACATGCAGGAAGGCCCGCCAGGAGAGCATTACAATAGTCCAGACTGTAGAGAACTAGAGCTTGGACAAGAAGTTGGGTGGCTTGCTCTGACAGGAAGGGTCTGATCTTCCTAATGTTGTATAAGGCAAACCTGCAGGACCGGGTCGTTGTAGCAATGTGGTCTGTGAAGCTTAACTGATGATCCATCACAACTCCTAGGTTTCTGGCTGTCCTCGAAGGAGTAATGGTTGACGAACCCAGCTGTATAGAGAAGTTGTGATGAAGCAATGGGTTAGCTGGAATCACCAGGAGTTCTGTCTTCGTAAGGTTAAGCTGAAGGTGATGGTCGTTCATCCAGCTAGAAATGTCACTCAGACAGGCTGAAATGCGAGCAGCTACCGTCGGGTCATCTGGTTGGAATGAGAAGTAGAGTTGGGTGTCATCAGCGTAGCAGTGGTAAGAAAAGCCATGCTTCTGAATGACAGATCCTAATGACGTCATGTAGATGGAGAAGAGAAGTGGTCCAAGTACTGAGCCTTGAGGAACCCCAGTAGCAAGGTGTTGTGACTTAGAAACATCACCCCTCCAAGACACACTGAAGGATCTGTCAGAGAGGTAGGACTTAACCCACAGGAGAGTGGTTCCAGAGATGCCCATCTTTCTGAGGGTGGACAGGATAATCTGGTGATTAATGGTGCCAAAGGCAGCAGACAGGTCCAGCAAGATGAGTACTGAGGATTTTGAAGCTGCTCTTGCTAGTCGCAGGGCTTCAGTAACCGAGAGCAGAGCAGTCTCAGTTGAGTGGCCACTTTTGAAGCCAGATTGGTTGCTGTCCAGCAGGTTGTTCTGTACAAGGTACATAGAAAGCTGGTTGAACACATCTCGCTCAAGTGTCTTTGCAATGAATGGAAGAAGGGATACCGGTCTGTAGTTTTCAAGAAGCGCTGGATTTAGAGATGGTTTCTTGAATAGTGGGATTACCCGAGCCTGCTTGAATGCTGAGGCAAATGTTCCAGAGTGAAAAGAGGAGTTGATAATGTGAGTAAGCGAAGGTATGACTGCAGAAGAAATCGTTTGAAGGAGGTAAGTGGGGATCGGATTAAGTGGACAAGTAGTAGGATGATTGGACAGAAGTTTGGAAACGTACATCACGAGAGTGGGGAGGAGGAGAAGAAAGAGTATGCGTCGGTCATTGTGAAGTTGTCCTCAGTCTGCGGTGTGGAGAATTGGTCACTGATGGTTCTTGTCTTATTTGTGAAGAAACCTGCAAAGTCGTCCGCTGTAAGAGTCGATGGAGGAGGTTGTGGCGGGGGATTAAGAAGAGAAGAGAAAGTCTTGAAGAGTGTCTGAGCGTCACAACAGCTGTTAATTTTGTTGTGGTAGTAGGAGGTTTTAGCCGTGAAGACATTTGCAGAGAAGGAAGAGAGGAGAGACTGATACAAACTGAGGTCGGTAGAGTTTCTTGATTTCTGCCATTTCCTCTCTGCAGCCCTGAGTTTAGAGCGATGTTCACGGAGAACCTTGGACAGCCAGGGGGCAGATGGGGTGGTGCGTGCTGGTCTAGACAACAGTGGGCAAAAGTTGTCCAAGCAAGTTGTTAAAGTGGAGCAAAGAGTGTCCGTAGCGCTGTTCATGTCCAGAGCTGAAAACTGAGAGAGTGCAGGAAGCGAGGATGAAACCACAGAAGATAGGCGAGATGGAGAGAGTGAGCGTAGGTTCCGTCGAAAGGTGACCTGCGTTGGAGTGTGAGCCGCTTCAGGAGTAAGTGCTAGGTTAGCAGTAATGAGGAAGTGGTCTGAGGTGTGCAGTGGAGAAACTGAAGAGTTGCCCACAGAGCAACAGTGCATGTAGATGAGGTCCAGTTGGTTGCCTGATTTGTGAGTCGCTGTAGTAGACACTCGCTTGAGATCAAATGAGGTGAGCAGAGTTTTGAAGTCAGCAGCCTGGGGTTTATCTAGGTGGATGTTGAAGTCACCAAGCAGTACCAGAGGAGTACCATCTTCAGGAAAGTTTGATAGCAGCACATCCAACTCCTCCAAGAAGTTTCCCAATTGACCTGGGGGACGATAAATGACCACAAAGTGGATTTTAACAGGGTGGGTTACAGTAATGGCATGTGATTCAAATGAACCTTACCTGTATGTGATGGCTGAAGATCAAATTTCCATTCTTTGGATATAAGGAGACCAGTACCTCCACCCCTCCCAGTGGTACGAGGAGTGTGTGAACAAGTGAAATTAGTGGAGAAGGCTGCAGGGGTGGCAGTGTCTTCAGGTTTGATCCAAGTCTCAGTCAGTGCCATGAGGTTGAGACTGGAATGAGTAGCAATAGAAGAAATGAAGTCTGCTTTGTTAACTGCAGACTGGCAGTTCCAGAGACCAACTGGAATAGAGAGCGTAGTAATAGAGGTCAGAGGGACAGGCCGTAGGTTTGTCAGACAGGCCTTCCTGCGATGTACGTAGCGTGCTCTTCCAAGTGTTATTAGTGATAGTAGAGATCTGAAAGCACATAGTGACTACAAGTGTAAGAAATAAGTATTTGAGAACAAGTTATACAAAAAGTAAAGAAAGGAGAAAACCAATACTCAAGTGCCCTGTCGGTGTCCTTGATCGGTGGAGTCGCGCAGGTAGAGTCGATTGTCTTTACACTCGTTGGTCTTCACACGAGGAGGGCTGCCACGACCGCTACCGCGGTGAAACCTACCGCGGTGAAACCTACCGCTTTTGTATTTGCCTGATTACCTGTGATTGAAGTCAGCTGGCCACGCCTCACTATTTAGCAGATCGAAACTGGGCAGTCCCGCGATTTGTCCCGCGGCAAACGCAAAACCAAACGCCACTTTCAGCACGTATTTACCAGGGTAAGACACACACAATTTAAACCAAAAACTTTCCTAGCAATGACGATCACACAGTAGTCTAATGAGAAAATGAGACAAAACACTCACAAGCTGCTGTCCTTCTCTGTTGCTCGGCTGTTTCTTCTGACTTAAGCTAAAATCTGCATTCTGTCTTAAAGTAACCAGTTGACTCATTGTTTTATCATTTTGAATGACATGCTCACCATCCATCCTAAAGCAAAATTCATTGCCTTTTTTTTATTAGACTGAAAGGCTTGACAGGTAACTCTTTTGAATTCTGTGGCTTTTGGCACAAAACCTTTTTATCCTTGTAATTCTACATTGTCGATATTGATTTAAGGTTTTCTTATTCAGTAGCTTGAGCAAATGGAACAGTAAGAAATAATTACACTTTTGAGACACTGGACTGTAGCATGTACAGACTTACTGAACCTCTTTGAAAAATAGTGCAGTCCATAAAAGTAGAGAAGGCAGTGAGAATAAATGGAGAAAGAGGCATTTAGAGAAACATAGCCCATAAAACAAATTTTATAGTTAGCTGAAAAAAAAAAACGAACCGTTCGGTTCACCACACACGGTTCGGCACGCGCTGGAACTGTGGTTCAACTTAAATCTGACAAAGCATCTGTAATATGGTTTGCTATAAATAGCACGTAAAACAAACGTAAAGCGAGTGGCTTTAGTAAAAAGGTGAATGTTGAGAAATATGCATTTAAATTCATAAATATAAGTGGAATATATTAAAGTATATTGCATATATGCGCCAATCTTCCTGTTGCCAGCAGGTGGCGCTATGACTATAACTGAATATGGGCATGTAGATCTGTTAAGGGCAGAAGTCTTATCTAACATGTGAAGTTTGGGGCAGATTGGACATTGTATGTCTGAGTTACAGCAACTTCCTTTTTCATGGCGAAACATCAAAATTTGGCAGGCCGCCATGGACACGCCCTTTAATGAAACCTCAAGATCTTCACAATTTAACATCGCAAAGGGCTTTAGATTAAACTGACCAAGTTTGGTGTTGATCTGAATAAATCTCTAGGAGGAGTTCGTTAAAGTACATCCCCTGAAAATGGCAAAACAACACCAATTTTGCAGAGAAAATTCAAAATAACTGACTTCCTGTTGGGATTCGGATTTCATACCAAGAGACTTTTTCGTAGGTATTGGTGTGTTACATGTGTGTACCAATTTTTGTACATGTACATGGAACATAGCTCGAGGCACACACCATTGAAAGGGTATAGGTTGCGCTATTGAGCCATTTTGCCACAACCGATGGAATATTGGCCTTCAGATGTGTTCAGGCCAGGACTCTTATCACACATGTGAAGTTTGGAGAAGATCGGACATTTTATGCTTGTTGTTAAGTTATAACATCTTTTATTCCCATGTCGAGACATCGAACTTCGCCACGGCGCCATGGACACACCTTTTAATGAAAACTCAAGATCTTCACAACTGAACATCACACACGCCTTTAGATTAGACTGACCACAAAAAAGTCATTGATGTCATAAAATTTCTAGGAGTAGTTCATCGCAGTGTAAAATATGTCACTTCCTGCCAATAGGTGGCGCTATGACTATATCTGAATATGGGCATGTCAATCTTTTCAGGTTCGGAGTCTTATCTAACATGTGAAGTTTGGGGCAGATTGGACATTGTATGTCATTGTATGTCTGAGTTATAGCAACATATTGTGTGATATCACAAATCCCGGACAATATTTGTTGTAGTCCAAACAATTTGTTCATTCAAACAAGTTTCAAACAGTTTTTAAAAAGTGTTTTTTGTTAAATAAAATATCTCCTTTTGAATTGGGCTTTAAGCTTTTTTTTTTATGCTGAAACAGCAACATTACAGTACAACTAAAGTTGAAAAAGTGAAAAATAAGCATAGCATTCATAAGTTCATAAATATAGCTATACATGTTTTGTTCTTGAGCTATAAAGTTCAATCATTGTATTTTCATACTTTAAGTATAATTAGATTATTTTCAAACCAGTTATTAAGAAGTTGTCTGTGGTTCATGAGATCATTAAGAAAGTGAAGATTTATATAATAATAAATCTTATTATTTATACACATGATAATAGTTGGTCAATGTGTTAATAACTGCTTTATTGACATATATTTCTTCTGTAATTCATGATAAAGTCAGGTTTTTATAAAACATTTAGAAGTTTCCAGCTATCTATTTTTGTGAACTCATCTAAAGTAAGGACTATTTATACATTTAAAGCTTTCACAAAGGAGATTTAAAGGGACCTTCATCTACCAATCTAAAAAGTTAAACAACACAGAGGGATACACAACACAGAAATATTTTTTCAAGATGGAAAAAATGAAACTGTACAGCTTGATAAAAAAAAAAAAAAAAAAAATATATATATATATATATATATATATATATATATATATATATATATATATATATATATATATATATATATATATATATATATATATATATATATATAAGCAAGTTTAAAACACGTACAAACAGAGTCCATGCAGACGGATGTGGATGCATAACAAATGTCTTTCTTTATTACTTGAGCTCCATTAAACATAATCTCAAACTACTTGTGTCCTCTCCTTGTTCACATGTACACACAAAGCCATACCTTATGGACCACATGCAACTAGAATCCTCCTTGTGAGATACTCTGCCGTGCGCTCAAAAACTGTGCTTTCCAAATACCAACATACACACTTGTTGCTCAGGTTCTCTAGTTAAACATAGCCACAGCACCACCCAGTGGACAAAACCTTTACCATCCCCAAAATGGCTCCTACTGTACATATAATTCAAGTGTACGGTTTCCTTTTATTGCATATTGAAATAAATATTTCTGATTTCTGTATCAATCTGTGTTGTGTTTATTTTAGTTTTTCTTAGGAAGATAACTGACCCTTTACTCTCCTTTGTAATAAATGTGCTTATAAACCAAGAAAAAAAAGTTATTTATAGCTGTATTTACTAGCTGCTTACTAATGACTATTAATGTTGGAACAAGACTTTATAAAGCATGAACTGACTATTTACTAATGAGTGCAGTATATAGATTAAACTGACCAAAAGACAAAGTTGATTTTATTAAATTTCTAGGAGTAGTTCATTGCAGCGTAAAGCATTCACTTCCTGTTGCCAGCAGGTGGCGCTATGACTATAACTAAATTTGGGAATGTTGATCTGTTCAGGTCAGGAGTCTTATCAAACATGTGAAGTTTGGTGCAAATTGGACATTGTATGTCTGAGTTATAGCAACTTCATTTTTCATGGCGAATCATCGAAATTCGCCAGGCCCCCACGGACACGCCCTTAAACGAAAACTCAAGATCTTCGCAATTTAACATCGCAAAGGCCTTTAGATTACACTGACAAACTTTGGTGTTGAACTGAATAAATCTCTAGGAGGAGTTTGTTAAAGTACAACCCCTGAAAATGGCAAAACAACACCAATTTTGCTGAGAAAAAAAATAATAACTGACTTCCTGTTGGGATTTGGATTTCGGACCAAGAGACTTTTTTGTCTACGTAGCTCAAGATGCAATTCGTTGAAAATGTATAGGTGGTGCTGTCGAGCCAATTTGCCACACCCACCTTAGCAAACCATATCATACCTAATCTTTTGCCAGTTTTTACGTGTGTGCCAAGTTTCATGACTTTTCGAGAAAGTTTCAGAAAAAAAAAAAATAAATAATAATAATAATAAACGGAACAGAAACAAGAGGTTCCTCGCACCATCGGTGCTCAGGCCCTAAATATAGATGCAAGCAGCGATGGTGGGCTCAAGCCATCGGTGCAAACGCCACCCTGGTGGCATCGGGAAAACTGTGCCCAGCAGGCATAAGCATTTACAGTAACCCTCTGGCAATCAAGTTTTAAGGGATACGGCAGTTAAAGTGTTAATCTGACCCATCTATACTTTGAAATCAAATACACAGAACAATATATATAACTTTAGTAACACTTTATTTTAATATATATAAAAAATTTATAAGGTGTGCATTGTAGCTGACATCTAAATGAACACATTACAATTGATTTATGACTGCAAGTCTTTCTCCTCAAATGCTATTGAGCTTCAAATTTGTGTTTGAGCCCATGTGAAAAAGTAGCATATGACTTATAGTTTGTTTTAATAAATATCAAACATTCAATTTAATTGTGCATTATAGCTGTCACCTAGATGAACAATTACAGTTGTTTTATGACTGTAAGTCATTCTCTTCAAATGCTACTGACGTTAGAAAAGTGTATAACACTATCACATGTAACTTTAGAGACGGTCCCTAAATTTGTCAAGCCAACTTTATGCCTGTTTTTTTTTTTTTTTTTTTTTACTTTCTGTAGTTTTCTTTTCTCTGTGCCGGATTG
Organism: Carassius carassius; assembly: GCF_963082965.1. Lineage (NCBI taxonomy): Eukaryota > Metazoa > Chordata > Actinopteri > Cypriniformes > Cyprinidae > Carassius > Carassius carassius. The sequence goes on along the minus strand of NC_081790.1, from coordinate 22,339,115 downwards.
CTGATGTCCTTTACCCGGGCATAGATGTCCATCCATCATTTACGAACATTCAGCAGCAAACATGAGGTGCGAGCGGTTGCGAGCGCAGATGGGAGAATGGTGCATGTTTTTTTTTTTTTTTTTTTTGAGCAACTGGAATGGTGCCCCCTCTGGGAGTTGGTGCCCTACGAAGACTGCGTACTCTGCAAATAGAGAGCGGCGATACTATCTGGAAGATATATTGCTCAAACCGTCGTACAAGAGGAGGTGATGCTAGTCCTTCAAGAATCACTCAAAACCCATCTGTTCATGAAGCCTATATATAAAGTCTTAATATATAGTATTCCACAATATGTCTAATATTCTAATTAAGTCATTTTTTGGGATCTTTTACGTCTCTCAGAACCTGACACATTGTAATTCTGAGACTACAGGAAAGTTGCAGTTCTGGAAAATGGTGGCACTGTAGACTAAATGCTCCCTGATAGTGTCACACCTAATTCTTCACTTTAATTCTTAATTCTTTTGCAGTTTACGTGTTTCTGTTCTTCTCCAAATGTTTTTTTTATCTGACCCAGTATGCATTTTACTGTCCAGTGGTCATGTCTTTACTTTGCAATTAATGTAGTGATTCTTTGAATATTTCTCATGAGGATCTAATAATTTAGTTTTTTTCAGTCTGAGTGAAATGTCTTTTTTTTTTTGGCTCATTTTAGCAGTAAAGGAAAAAGTGCCTAATAATTCTGCACACCTGAATATAAGGAGTTTTTTTTCTCTTCCAGTCTTCATGGTCAACTACGTATATATCACACTCGTTGCCTTCTCTAGTGCAGCTCAACCAATTCACATCCCATTCGTCAATATTTGTGATATCACAAATCCCAGAAAAATGCTTGTTGTAGTCCAAACAATTCGTTCGTTGTGGTTTTTAAAAAGTGATTTTTTTAAATAAAATATCTCCTTTTGAATTGGTCTTTCAGCTTTGTAACTTTGCAGAATTTTTTATGCTGAAACAGCAACATTACAGACTAACTAAAGTGGAAAAAGTGAAAAAGCATAATAGCACTCCTTTAATAGGCATTATTAAGCAGTTCATAAATACAGCTATAAATATTTTGTTATTGAGCATATCTATAAAGTTCAATCATTGTATTTTAATACTTTAAGGATCAATTTATCATTTATAAATTATTGCATTATTTACAAACACTTTAGGAGTTGTCAGTGGTTTATGAGATCATTAAGAAAGTGAAATTAAATGATTAATGAACTATTTTAGTTTAAATATATAAATCTTATTATTTAGACACATGATAATGTTTGGTCAGTTTGTTAATAACTGCTTTATTGACATATATTCCAGCTGTAATTCATGATAAAGTCAGGTTTTTATAAAACATTTTGTAATGGCCAGCTATCTATTTTTGTGAGCTCATCTAAAGTGAAGACTATTTATACATTTAAAGCATTCACAAAGGAGATTTAAAGAATCATTGATCTTCCAAACTGAAAAGTTAAACACAACACAGAGGGATAAAGAACACAGAAATATTTTTTCAAGATGCAAAAAATGAAACTGTACAGCTGTACACTTGATAAAAAAATTAAATATAAACTTATGCAGTTATATATATATATATTTATATATTTATATATATATATATATATATATATATATATATATATATATATATACTGGCTTTCCAATGCAGTTGCTGTTGTAGAACATGTACAAACAGAGTCAATGTAGACAAATGTAGGTGTGTGCCAATTTTCAAGAGTTTTCGAGCATGTTAAGGACCCCAAAAGCCCCCGTAACGTTAGAAAAAAATAAATAAATAATAATAATAATAATAATAAATAATCCTAAGGAAAACAATAGGGCTCTCGCCCTCCAGGCTTGAGCCCTAATAATAAGAATAATCCTTAGGGGAACAAGAGGGCTCTTCGCCCCTTCGGGCTTGAGCCCTAATAAGAATAATCCTTATGGGAACAATAGTGCTCTTCGCCCCTTCAGGCTTGAGCCCTAATAATAATAACAAATAATCCTAAGGAAAACAATAGGGCTCTCGCCTTTTGGGCTTGAGCCCTAATAATAACAAATAATCCTAAGGAAAACAATAGGTCTCTTGCCCTTTGGGCTTGAGCCCTAATAATAAACAGAGCAGATACAATAGGGTCCTCACACCATTGGTGCTTGGGCCCTAATAATAATAATAATAAACGGAGCAATTCCAAGACGGTCCTCGCACCATCGGTGCTCGGACCTAATAATAATAAACGGAGCAGATACAATAGGGTCCTCACACCATGGGTGCTCGGGCCCTAATAAACAAAGCAGATACAAGAGGGTCCTCGCACCATCTGTGTTCGGGCCCTAATTATGTCAAAATGCCCGTCTTGGTAAGTATCCTACAGCAGACATAGCCGGCTGAACGTAGGCCCACTGGATTAGTGCATTCTCTTAAAGTGACAGTCTTTATATTAATGGAACCGCAACAGCAAAAAACTCACTCACTGCTTTGGATTAAAAAAGCTTTTTGTAACTTTAATAAAGAATAATCTTTAATTTATACAGTCCAATATGCAATGATGTTTTACATTTGATTACTTTATTACATTTATTTACCTAAAAACTTATGCTAGACCTACCTAAAAAAAAAAAAGGAAAATCACTGTTTATTGTTTGTCTCTTTACTCTATTGTATGTATTTGTGCTGTTGCTTGTAGTTGGATAGAAGATTCTTGTTTTTTTTCTTAGAAAGTATAGTTTTTCCATAAACATAGCACCGAACTAACTGTACCTAAACCGTGACTCTAAAACCATGAAACAAACCGAACCGTGAAAAAGTTGAACCGTGCCACCCCTATTTATAGTGTCCATGTAATATAACAAGAATGCTTCGGCTGTTTCTCTTATCCATTCTGTTCAACAGCCATGTCTGTTCTACTTTTGCAGCTTAAGGACGTGGTAGTAATTTTGTAAAGCTATGTGGAAGCGGTCTCGCTGTTTATGACTGGTCTTCACTCCAATCCAAGTTGAAAAGATCTCACTGATATCAAAAGCTAAATGGTTCAGAATTTGTGTGCTTTTCACTGTTATATAAATATTAAAATACAGCTTTCATAATGCTGCCAGCCCTTCAATAAGCACCATTAGGCGATAAGTTAACGGCAAACACCACTATATTAATAATTTCTTTTGAAAGCTACATTGTGTTTGCTTTTTCTTAATCTTTGCATTGTCTCATTTAACACAATTAAATGGCTCCTCCAGATTACCAGATGTTGATTGTGGGATCGGAGGGTGAGCTGGAGTCTGAGGACTCGCCTGCTTTCCCCCTTTGGGAAGAGGTGTGTTGCCCAAGCCTGACCCAGAATAGTTGGCTCTGCTTTTCCTGGCTGCTGAGGCGGTCGGCTCAAGTGAAAACAGCCACGGACGCTATCTGGGCGGCCGCTAGTACCATTCTTCCCGGAAGTGCATTAAGTGGTGACAAGGTCATGGACGGCACCTTTTTCTGCTAGAAACCAATATGTGCCTCCTCCTCCCTCACTACCCTCAATGGCTGGGTGGCCAGGGGGTACACGTTGATCACCTCAGTGTAGCATGATAGTTAACCCTCTGGAGTCTAAGGGTATTTTTGGGGCCTGGAGAAGTTTTGTCATGCCCTGATATTTGTGCTTTTTTCAGTTTCTTATAAATATCTAAATGGGTAAGGCTAATCTCACTGTAATCAGCACAAACTGGGCTATAATAATATGTGAGCAGCATGTATGTACATGATTGTGTTTTTGAGAAAAAAAAATGTTATGCGAGGTTAGTGAAAAACAAAAAATGTTAAAACACTTGAATAAGGCAAAAAAACACATAAAGAACAATGGTTCCCGGGATTTTTGAGAACTGGAGCTTGTAGCCTAGAATTTTTCTTTCTAAATTATGTGAAAATCATCTTGTTTACTCACTTACAATATAAAAACAATATATTGATTTAAATTTTCTAAGACACTTTTTGTTGGTAAAAGTCATATGCAAGTAGGCGTCAACTATCATGAATATCATTGTGATTTACACCTGAGAAGACAAAGGCCTGCATAATGAGCTGCATAATGAGCCATTCAGTCATCTGTGCCACTGAGAGGGAAGAGTTACAAGAAAGAATGTGAGGACAAAATAAATCTATATAATTTTATGTTTGTAGTTTATTTAGAATATATTTAATTATCCCACAACATAATTTAATATCCAATTGGGGGAGCAGTTAAACATTTTATTAGGAACAATCAAAGCTGACTTTCAAACTAATTTTTTGCACCATTACTCAAGTCACACAATCCTTCAGAAATCCTTTTAATAATCTTATTTTCTACCAAAAAAAAAAAAAAAACATTTATTGTTATTATTATTATTATTATTATTACCATTATTATTAATGTTGAAAAGAGCTGAGGATATTTTTCAGGTTTTTTTAGGGGGGATAAATTAAGAGAACACCATTTTTTGTTACATTTGTTACAGTTACATTTATTTGTTACATTTATATTATTTACATCAAGCTTTTGAATGGTATAGTATTGTATATTGTTATTGAAACTTCATAATATTTCACTTGATTATACATTAGTCAGGAATTATAGTTTGGAAAAAGTCTAACCAGTAAAATGTTTACACGTTATGTGAAAACTAGTACAAGTATATAAATAAATAAAAATAGACTTACTCATGTTAATGATCTCTGCTGAATAAAGTGCTTCATTCTTTTTTTTTCTGAGGAAATCCATTTCTCAAATCCTCAACCACATCACATCTTTTTGGGGTGAATTATGCCTTATTCCTCTCATCGCGAAGCAAACAGTAAAATAAAAACATGAAGAACAGACTTGCTGCTTTTTCTTCTGTGTGGGCGTATTCAAGCCGCGCGCTTCTGTTTGAATCTGAATAGCGCGTTCAGCGCGGGGGCGTGGTCACATTAGACATAATGAAGGGAGACGTGAAAAACGGAGATTGCGTTGTTTTCATAAGGATTACTTTATCACAGAATATCTGTTTTCGGCGGCACTTGTTTAGTTTAAAAGTAGACATGTCAAGCTTTCTATAGATATCTCTCTCCTGTCTCTTCGTTGAGTATTCACGGAGTTACAGTTCATTTTAATGACGTGTTTGTAAATGAAGATCAGCACAGACAAAGGCTGCAGACAGCACACCTTGTTTGTTATCTTTATTTTATAAGTGCACAAAGTAGACCCTTTACAGATTCGATTGATGTATTGCTCTTATCTGTACGATTAAAACTGAAAGTGTCATTTAAGTTATTTTCGGGGTTATCAGGAGAAAATGACTCATAACGCGTGTCCGCGTTAATCAACTCCAGAGGGTTAAGATGCAATTGTGTCGAGGCCTTCAGGCTGTCCCTATCACCCTGAGTCTTTACAAATTTTGTGGAAGTGGCCCTTGTTCCCATGAGAGAACAGGACGTTCATTTTCTCAATCTCGATGACTGTCTCACTCTAGCTCAGTCCCAGTCTCAGTAATCTCTTTTCTTGGTATTGAGTTGGACTCAGTCAACCTGACAGCACGCCTCACAGAGGAATGTATATGGTCAATGCTAAACTGCTTGAATTCTCTCAAGCGCAGGATAGCGGCCCCACTGAAACTATTTCAGAGGCTCCTGGGGCATATGGGATCCGCAATAACGCCACTTGGATTGCTTCATATGAGGCTGCTTCAGCATTGGCTTCATGATTGACTTTAGACTTGGGTGTGGCAATGCGGCACGCACTGAATGAAAATGACTCTAGCCTGTCGCCAAGCTTTCAGCCTGTGGTCGGACCACCACAGCCGGGTTCTTCCTTTTGGGGTCCATGGGGCACCAACCACATTTCAAAGACTCATGGATTGAGTCCTCCACCCCCATCGGCAATACGCTGCTGTATATCTGGACGACATCGTTATCCATGACAGGAGTTGGGAGGAACATCTTCATCATCTGGAAGCTGTCTTACAAACACTATGGTCAGCGGGGCTTACAGCAAACCCAAGCAAGTGTTCCCTCGCCCAAGAAGAGGCAAACTATCTAGGATACACTGTGGGGAGAGGAAATGTGAGACCCTAACCTAAGAAGATTGTCCATCCTCACCTGGCCCCGACCTCAAACCAAAAAACAGGTAAGAACCTTCTTGGGACTACTTGGTTTTTACCGAACATTCATACCTAGCTTCGCCACAAAAGCAGCCCCCCCCCCCTAAATTGACCCGCAAGTATCTCCCAAACCAGGTTAACTGGAGTGAAGAAGCAGAACGGGCCTTCGTCGAACTTAAGCAAGCTCTCTGTTATGAACCAGTACTATAAGCCCCAATTTTCAACAAACCGTTTGTTCTACAAACCGATGCCTCTGAACTAGGGATTGGAGCTGTACTGTCTCAGTTGCAGGATGGTATGGAACACCCAGTCATGTTTATTAGCCGTAAGCTGCCGCCCCATGAAAATAATTATGCCACAATTGAAAAGGAATGTCTTGCTGTAAAATGGGCTGTTAAAAAATTTAGATATTACCTGTTGGGTCAGAAATTTGTCTTAATAACTGATCATGCCCCACTTAAATAGATGTCTCAAAACAAAGGAAAAAATGCCAGAATCACTCGCTTGTTTCTTCAGTTGCAGGACTTCCAGTTTAAGGTAGAACACCGGGCTGGGAATTCTCATACTGATGCTGATGCATCAGTTAATAAATCTTCACCAGTGCCTGGACTCACTTGCAGATACACTTGTATCTGTTGTTAAAAGTATCTCATATGGTCCTTCCCACCTAGGCTCTAAACCTTTCCTAGCAATTTTTTTGACCAGAACAAAACTGCCTAACTCGGGAATGTGTAGAATTTCAGTAGTGGTGTGTTTTTCATCCCACTGCTGCTGAGCTTCTCGCAGCTTCTGGTTGTTTTCTTTGGTAGCTCTATCCAGCATAGTGAGATATCTTCTTAACTTTTCTTGGAATAAAGTGGAATGTCCCTGCAGGCGTCGGAGCATCAGGAGGTAGAACCATTGCTCTTACAATCATTAGTTAAAATGGGCTTAGTCCTGTTACTCTGTTTGGAGTTGCTCTTAAGTTCTACAAAATAGCAGGTAATAATTTATGCCAACCTTGACAAGTCTGCAGAATGGATTTGGTAAGGGATGTCTTTAATGATCTGTTCATCCGTTTGACCATTCCCAAACTTTGTGGTCTATAGGGAACATGGAACTTTTGTTTAATTCCCATTAATTTCATTGCTTCCAGTTTTTTTCCAATTTTCCAGTGAAGTGGGTTCCATTGTCAGAATCAATTTCATATGGAAGGCAGCAGTGAAGAAAAACTTCTTCCACCATTACTCGTACTGTAGCTTCAGCAGTGCAAGTTTTTGTTGGAAATGCTTCCACCCATCTAGTAAATCGATCAAAGATAACTAGAATGTATTGGTACCCTCCACTGGGTGAAAATGGTCCTGTGAAATCGATTTGAAGATGTGCCATGGCCCTGTTGGTCTGGGTGCATATGACATTCTTACCTTTACAGGTTTTCCCACATTTGCTTTTATAAATATCAAACATCTCCTACAATAATCATCAATGTCTCTCATCATTCATGGCCACTACCAAGTCTCGCTGATTTGAGCTTTCATTGCTTTTGCTCCAGCATGCACTTTTCCATGCTACAATTGCATTAATTATTTTCTTGTTCTGATAGGCATTACCACTTGTCCTGTTGGAATTCTCCAGATACCTTGATCATCTTCTTTTGCTCCTACTTTTTTCCATTGATTCTCTTCTTCTGTCTCTGTGTGATATGACAGAAGATGGAGCTCAGGATTATCTTTTCTGTTTTCTTGAACCAAGGTGACAGGAGTAGGGGCAAATAAAGCTGCTTCTCAAGCTGCTACATCTGCTGCCGTGTTTCCTTGACTTTCTTTGGATGTGTCAGATTGATGTGATTTTACCTTGATCACGGCTGCTTCTTTTGGTAAGTGGCATGCTGCAATCAAACAACGAATTATGGAAGCATGTTGTATTTCGCTCCCATTGCTAGTGATGAGACCACATCTTTTCCATAAGGCAAGATAGTAATTTACCACACCGAAAGCATAACGACTATCTGTATAGATGTTGACTCGATCTCCTTCTGAAAGTTAAAGAGCTTCCGTAAGCGCTATGAACTCAGCTACCTGTGCTGAAAATTGGCCCAGAAGAGCTCCTTTCTTCACAACAGTTTCATCAGCCTCCACTACAGCCCATCCAGTGTGTCGTTTCCCATCAATGTAATAACTGTATCCATCGACCCATAACTCTTTATCTGGATTTTCAATAGGGATTGGATTAACTGGACCAAGGCTTTCTTCCTCTACTTGTTTTTCACACTCGTGTGGTGTTCCCTCATGTGGTTCCACAAATGAAATGGCAAACGACCATCAGCAAGTCCCAAGGCTGGGGCTGAAATCAGTTTCTCTTTCATAGAGGTAAATGCTTCCTTAGCTTCTGGTGTCCATTCTATCTGTTCCACTCCAGGCTTCCCCCCTTTATACAGATCAATGAAAGGACTAGTGAGGCTGGCAAAATCAGGTATATACTGACGACAGTAGTTGAAAAGTCCCATCCTCCGCATCCCTGTAACTGTCAGGGATTTTGGGAGTTGCTGTAATGCTTCTACACGCTATGTTGTCAATCTCCTTCCCTCATCAGATATTTCTTGGCCTAAATAAATAACTTTAGTTTTGGGCAGCTGTGCTTTGTCAGGGTTAACCTTGAATCCTCATTTTCTTAGAGCTTGCAAAGTAATATTTAGAGCATATATGTGACTATTCGTGTCTGGGCTTGCAATCAACAAGTCATCAACATATTGAAGGCAAACCCTTCCTGAACTCTCAATTTCAGCTTTTCGCTCAGTTAAGAACTGGTCCAGGGCTCTGTTAAATACAACAAGAGAAATATTAAGACCTTGTGGAAGTCTGATCCAAACGTACTGGCTTGCGCCAACAGTGAAGGCCAATTTCTCTTGAGATTTTTCATCAATAGGTATAGACCAGTAAGCTGACAGCACATCTAAGACCATGAAGATTCTTGCATTCCCTGGAATATCATTCAAAATGGTAGCAGGGTAAGCCACAATAGGATGTGGTTTTAGTGTTACACTGTTAAGTCTTGTGTAATCAATGGTTAGTCTCCATGATTTATCTGATTTCCTGACTGGCCATACAGGGCTGTTGGTAGTAGAAGAAGCTCGTCTGACAATTCCTTCAGCTTCCAAATCTACCACAATCTCTACCACAGCTTGTCTTGCTTCTGCTCGAATGGGGTAATGTTTATGAGGGGCATGTATCGGTCCCTCAATAATAACAGGGTCAATGTTGGCTTTTACACAATCCAATTTGTGTTTAGCCCAAAAATCTGTATATAAACCACACAGAAGACCCCACACACTTCTTTTACCCAGTCTCTGGTGATTGGTTTAACTACACCAACAAGACTTATATTACATGTGCGATCTTCATGTGGTATTATTCCAGCTGCTGTAGCTATTTGACGACTGTCAGTAAATATAATCATGTTTAACAATGATAAAATGTCCATACCTATAAGACTTCCTTGTGAATTCGCCCCATCCAGAAAGGTGCCCATAAGACTTCATCTTCATGTATTTGCAAAGGTACTGGTATACTTCTGTGAAATATCATGATATCTCCTCCAACTCCTTCAACTCCTATAGTTTCATGTGTTGTAGGTAAGTTCAAATCAGTTATGGAGAGGGAGGCTCCCGTATCAATTAGACAGTCATATGAATGGCCCCCTATCAAAGCAGGGATGAAAAGTCAATTGACTCTTTTCTTACTCTTACAGGGGGCTGCTGATTCCTATTGTGGATGCAAAATTCCCTCAATGAGCTAACGAACTTGTGCTTCAGTCCACGTCTTTCCTCGAGATGTTTTATCATTGTTTTTGGCATTTACCCGTTTAAATGATGGGCCTTTACCTTCTCCTCCACCTCCTTTAGCCCAACAGTCTTTTTGTTATGAATGCACACACGAAACAATAGATCCAATTGCTTTAATAGGGTAATCCAAAAATCTAAATCCAACAGGCAAAAGGTCAATAACAGAAAACCAGTCCAAAAAACAAGAAACATAAAAAACAGAAGGGAACACAAGAAAGCCGGGTGATGAACATCAAGGACTCCATGAAACAGATAGAAACAGACCGGTTTATATAGACAGGTGAAAACGATGAAAGTGGAGACAGCTGAGTGAAATTAACAGGTGTGCAATTAACAGGTGTGCTTTGTGGGAAATGTAGTGCCTGCAGTGGCGTGACTTTTGGGAAGTGAGACCACTAGTGGACACCGAGGGAAACAGACCAGACACTGTGACATTACCCCCCTCTAAGGAGCAGCTACCAGATGCTCCACCGAACACAAGAACAAAAGAAGGGACACAGAGACCAGGAGGCAGGTGGACTGGTGGAGGATAAGGGGGAGGGATGGAGGGCCAGGTCCATAGAAGAGAACAGGCACAGGAAGTGAAAAAAAACAGCAACAACAACGAGACGAGGAGGGAGGTGGAACGGTGGAGGACCAGTGGGAGGGACGGAGGGCCAGGTCCATAGAGGGAAACAGAGACAGAAAGTAAAAAACAAAACAACAACAATGAGACCAGCAGGGAGGTGGACCGGCGGAGGGATGGAGGGCCAGGCCCATAGAGGGAAACAGAGACCGGAAGTGAAAAAAACAAAAACAAAAAAACAACAACAACAAAACAAAGAGGCCAGGAGGGAACAGAGAGTTCAGGGGCCCAGGTCAGAGCCGACAGGGCAGGAATCCAGGGTGGAGCAGGTGGAACTGGAGCCCACCGGGATGGCGCAGACAGAACTGGAGCCCACCACCAACGAGCAGACGGGACTGACACCCACCAGGGCGGTGCAGGGAACCACCACAGCCTTGCAGTCAAGACAGAGGCCCACCCGGGTGGCGCAGAGGACCACCACAGCTGAGCAGATGAGACAGATGCCCACCAGGGTGGCGCAGAGGACCACCACAGCCAAGCAGATGAGACAGAAAGCCCCCAGGGCGGAGCAGAGGACCACCACAGCCGAGCAGACGAGACAGAAAGCCCCCAGGGCGGAGCAGAGGACCACCACAGCGTGCGGATGAGACAGAAGCCCACCAGGGTGGCGCAGAAGACCACAACAGCCGTGCGGTCGAGACAGAAGCCCACCAGGGCGGCGCAGAAGACCACCACAGCTGTGCGGTCGAGACAGAAGCCCACCAGGGCGGCTCAGAGGACCACCACAGTGGGATCGATGGCAGAGGAGAGCAAGTCTGTAAGGCTGAAATGGAGAACATGAACAGGTTAAGGGTGGCCTCTGTTGCCCTGATGAGATGGTATATGGTCTCCATGGCCATGACAGGGTAGGCGGTGAGTTTCTGGATGGCCTCCATGGCCATGACAGGATAGGAGGAGCGCTCAGGAAGTTCTGCTGAAATGTGACGAGGCTCTGGAAGTTCAGCAGAGACGTGAAGAGGCTCTGGTAGATCTGTGTTGATTTCACTGGGTTCAGGTAGATCAACTGTGGCTTGACTTCGTTCAGGAAGATCAACTGGGCTTGACTTCGTTCAGGAAGATCAACGGTGACTTGACTTGACTTAGGAAGATCATTAGTGACTTGACTTTGCTCATGAAGATGATTGATGACCTGACTTTGCTCATGAAGATGATTGGTGACTTTACTTTTCTCATGAAGTTCATGGTGACTTGCCTTTGCTCATGAAGATCGTTGGTGACTTGACCTAGCTCATGAAGATCGTTGGTGACTTGACCTTGCCCATGAAGAACACTGGTCACTTGATCTTGCCCATGAAGAACACTGGTGACTTGACTTTGCCCGTGAAGATCATTGGTGACTTGACCTTGCCCATGAAGATCATTGGTGACTTTCGATATCATCAGAGATATTGTTTAATTTCACTGAATTACCATGAATAACATAGTTGCACAAACAAAACTACATTTAAGGGTAAGATCAGGTAGAAATAGCTCCTTACGGTAATGAGTTGCAGGTTTACAGTGTAGCATTGTTAGCTCCATGCTATTTTACTGTTCAAGTTACTGTACAGGTATATTAGAAGCTTTTCTTTTTCTCTTTTTGCGCAGCATCATTTGTACACAGTTAGGTTGTATTTCCTCCACTGAGAAAAAATTATGCAGGTTGTGCTGCCTCTGTTCTAATATGTCTCTCAAACCCAAGAAGAGGTAAATTAAATTTTTCCTTTGTTTTTGTTTTTTTTTTACCTGTGACAAATTAGTCAACTCCCTTTTTATCCCCTTTAAGTGCCACTGGTGTGTGCCAACACAATGTCACCAAATCTGCTTAAATCCCCTTTCGCCCAGCACCTGGGTTGCTGCTCCACCTCACTGTGAATACTGATGTCTTGCAGATGCTGACTGTTTGAAACTCATGAGGCTGAATAACGGGTTCAGGATACTGAAAGATGCTTTCATGTTTCATCAAGCTAATGATCCCATTTTCTTTTTTGTTGTGTATCGTTTAAACTCCAAGTAGCGGTTATATCTTGAGGCATAATATTGTGCCACTTTTAAGGTGTTCATCCAGGCTATTGTTGACATTATATGTAGGCCTGTTGCGATAGTCGATAAATCAATTAATCACACGATAAAAAAAAAATGAGCTCGATATTTTTTTCGCCCGCGATAATTTCTTTTTTTACATTTTATTTAAGAAATGTAACGTCATGATGTGGGGTTAGTCTGGAGCGCAGCCTGTGGACAGCCCGCGGTAGAAAACACCCTCTGATGGCACAGATGTCCCGGGAATAAAGAGATAACGTCTTTCATTTCCTTGTTGATGTTTGCGTCGCAAGTGATACAGCATTGTACATGCACTACTGCTTTATTTTAATAACGAGTAGCATATTTTGCAAGTAACTTTGTTGCCCTTTCTCTCGAAATGGGCCTACTTTTCGCTCGCTCAGCTAAATATTTTTGTAGGCGTGTGATTGCGTGTTTCAACGCGCCCAGTGAGTTCACACACACACACACACACACACACACATGCACGTGCGTTACAACAAGGACATTTCAGCAATGGATTTCCACCACCGATAAACCCTTGCTGTATCTCTGTTACAAGATTTATTTTCGAAGAAAAGTAAAAAACTCTGCAGTTTTTCACCCCGAAGGAAGCTGATTGAGTTGGTTCTTTTCACATGGCCTGGTGTGCTTGCGTCATTCTGAAAAGCTGAGATGTTTTTAACTAGATGCGGTGCGGACGCGCCTGGAAAAAACAAGTGCGTCGCTTCCATTATGAGCGTGCATACCGCATTTGAAATAACGAACTTGAGCACAAAAAAGACATGATATGTGAACGGCCCCTTCATCGGTCAAAATGTTTACTTTCGGTTAAAGGTTAATCGGTCAATATGAGCATCCCTAACTGGCATATAAACATAATATAACATACAAAATTAATCAATTTTAAGCCACACAAAGTCAACATGTTGGTATTTCTTGCTCTGAATCTGCCATAAAATAAAATGAAAGTTTATTGATCTTTGAAAAGGTGTACCTGCGTTATTATACCATTATCATTATATAGTGTTCCTGTAGCTCAGTTGGTAGAGCATTGCGCTTGGCGCAATGTTGGGGGTTCGATTCCCCGGGAACACATGATAGGTTAAAATTGATAGCCTGAATGCACTGTAAGTCGCTTTGGATAAAAGCGTCTGCTAAATGCATAAATTTATATTAGTTGAAACTGGTCTTAGAATGACAATATTATCTTTTATCGCAATAATTTCTTGGACAATTTATCGTCCAGCAAAATTTGTTATCCTGACAGCCCTAATTATATGACCCTCTCTATGAAATCTAGGCTAAAGTCTAAAAATCTAATTGAGATAACAAGCATCAAAATTTGATTTCATCCATTAATTTCACTATAATTTCAATCTTTAACATGGTCCTACTCAGTCAATATTAGATATAAAGGTTACATTTTCACATAATGTTGTTTACCTAATGAAGGATGGTTTTATTTAGAAAACAGTAAAAAAAAAAAAAAAAATAATAATAATAATAAAAATAAAAACCTTTAGCTGGGTTTTGACGGAGAGGGTCACATATTAATGACTTTTGACCTTGGTTTTCAAAAAGAGGGTCACATATTAGTGCTGTCAAACGATTAACCACGGTTAATCACAGTATATATAAATACACATGTATATATTTCAGAAAAAATATAAAAATATATTGATTCATAATATAATTTATATGAATATAATTATACACATGTAAATGCCTGTTTAATAAAAAATATTTTCAAAATATATACTGTATGTTTTTGTATTTATATACACAGAATACACACATATATTATGCAAAAAAAATTAAAAAAATTGGATGCGATTAGTCATTTGACCGCCATAATATATATTCTTTTTTTTTCTTCTTTTCTTTTTTTCAATCACATTTCAGGAGTTAGGTATCCTTAATTTTTTCTATATTTACTGGTACTTGCATCAGATTGGCCTTGTTTAGTTTCATATTTTTACAATCCGTAGTTTCGCCTCACCAGTCAACGACTTTTACTAAAATTTTGTGTTTTACAATCCTGTTGTTAAATATTTGTTTAGATAAAACAAGATCAGTAAACAGGCATTTATACCTATTAAGCACCAGCGGGTCAAATTTACCCACTCTATAATACTATACAATCTATGATGCAATGAATAAACCATTTGATTACCCAAAGTGTATTGGTGTTATTCTCTTAATCAAATTCTAAATGTGATAACTAAACAAATTAATAATTAATTAGGTGAGGGTGTGCGCTTGAAATTGTCATCGCATTATGCATTGTTGTGGATTATTATTGCTCATAATTTTCTAGAGTCTATTTGAGTATGGCACTGTAGTATAATATTACACCACCTAAATATGTATTTCTTCTTTCTCACTGTCAGTGCAGGCTTGTTTATCTTATTGACCGTTATGAAAAGTGATTAGTGGCCTGCATAAATAAAGCCTTGAACATAAAACAACAGGACAAAAATATAGTTTATTACTAGACATAATCCTTTCATGACTCTAGATAATTCTTTGTGAAGCCAGTGGCATCAAAACTATGTGTTCTTTAGCCATATAAAAACGTTGTTGTTATGTGCAAGGGGTAAAATTTATTCATTGGCGGTTTTAGGTATACAGCGACCCCTGGCAATTCTAGTGTTAAAGGGCTCATGAATTACCTAAGTTATTATTATTATCATAAATTTTTTATTTGTATTTTTTAAAATATTTTTTTGGACTGTTCTCTGAGGTCCACTTATAATGCTATTAAGATTTTTACACCAATATATATATATATATATATATATATATATATATATACAATTTGGAAGTAATAGGCTATTTTCTGTACTGTTCTTGAACCAACCTCATCTGAATATATATTGAGATTTTATGCATATATACATATATATCTATATATATATATATATCCTGGGAACACAAGATAGGTGAAAATTGATAGCCTGAATGAACTGTAAGTCGCTTTGGATAAAAGCGTCTGCTAAATGCATAAATTTAATTTAATTTTGTATATATATTTCTCCAGGAATTTGTTTGCTTTGCACAGCTCTCCTTTGATATCATCAGCTTAACTGCTAGAACATGTTTGGCCTTTTTTAATTTTAATGTAGATTTAGAGTCTAATGTAGATAATATATCTTGTGATATGTCTTCTGTTCAGGCTAGAGTCGCCTACGCGTTCGCTATACATGGAGGCACCTAAAGGAGTGAAAATAGAAGCTGAGGCAGGAGATTTCCAAGCAACTTGTAGGAGCGATTTACGCCTGGAGTCAAAAGATGGAGAGGTAACTGTTCTTCATTCTGTCCTGATTCTGTAACTGTCAGTGAGCCTGATGCTTCAATCAATTTACTCAGAGTTGTGACACTTCCATTTGCCATTGGTTGTCATCAAAGCAAATGTGCTTTTGGACATCCATATGTCTCCTCATGTTCAGAGGGAATCAGGTATTCACTTAAAAATTCATGCTTTAATACATATAGATGACAGTTTTCTGACAGAAATATCCATGATTAAATTATACAGACTGTTGATGTGTTGACAAATGATCTGTTAAAATAATGTTTTTTTTTTCTTTTTTTTCTTTTTAATAAATGAAACTAATATGTGATATATATTCCAAATGTCAGTGCTTTGTGTAATTCTATTTTAATTGTGTTAAACCTAAGTTAATAATAATAATAATGATAATTAGCACAATTAATATCCGCTGTCATGAATTTCAAAGCTTTAGAATATATTTTTTTTTTAATGAAATGTCCAAAGTGATACAATTATCCCTGCTTTCTTGCAAATATTATTTGAACCAATGCAGAAATGTATAATAACTGCTATGCCCCTGCCCACATAGCAAATGTCTTCTGGCCCAGATAATACATTATAATTTAGTGCAGTTTAATGCACTTGACTGATTTGCTGATTTGATCCACATACCACTGGACTGATCTGGGCCACACCCCTCCCACCAACAATCGGCCCGGATATTGTTTGCCGGATCCAAGCCG
This sequence comes from Carassius carassius, assembly GCF_963082965.1. Taxonomy (NCBI): domain Eukaryota; kingdom Metazoa; phylum Chordata; class Actinopteri; order Cypriniformes; family Cyprinidae; genus Carassius; species Carassius carassius. The sequence continues at coordinate 22,322,513 of NC_081790.1, read as the reverse complement.
TGCCGTTGTTGCCACACATGGCCCAGCTCTGGCTGAACGGGAGGCCACCTTGAGGCCACATTTGGGCCAAGTCCATTTGCTATGTGGGTGGGTTCTGCAGATTTCTAGTTAAACAAGTCTCACTGAGAACAAAGTACCAGGCTTGAATCAGCTCTCCTAGTTTCAGGATAATTTTTATTGACTTTCTCCCATCTGTCACATATCCACTCCAGTACCCCTCAGCATTTGCATTTGTCATTCTTTTTTTACCAGGAGAAAAAAAACCCTCAACTGACTTGTTCCTAGCCTCCACTGAGTGCCCCTTGACAGTTCCGCCTCACTTAGACTGGAGTAGAGCCCTGCATTTTTACACCCCTTGGGCCGGGCTTCGGGCCCATTTTCACATCATAGTTCCAGGCCAGGCCTCGGGCCTGTTTTATGCTTCTCAACATTTTGTTGATATTGTGAGTGCACACAAATAAATGTAGACCCTTTTCAAGTCAAGTCAAGTCTGCTTTATTGTCAGTTCTTCCACATGTACAGTACATACATACAGATAATCGAAATTGAGTTACTCTCAGACCCCCGGTGCATACAGATAACATTAACAGTAGAGCCTAAAAATCTAGATCAAATATAAAATGTAGATACACCTATACAATAAGGGAATGTAAAAAATGGCAGATAGAAAGCAAATCAATGAAGTGAACAACAGTGCAGATAAAATATTTTTTGTGGCGATGTGGGATCTGGGGGGGGGGGGGGGGGGGGGGTTCATAGTTCAGTGGTGCCTGGGGCAGAAGAGGGGAGGGGGGGCAAGTTCGGGAGGGAGTTTAGCTTCCTGACAGCCTGGTGAAGTCTGCTGGTCCTGGCCTGGAGACTCCGCAGTCTCCTCCCTGATGGCAGCAGGCTGAAGAAGCTGTGTGACGAGTGGGAGGGATCACCTGTGATGCAGAGGGTTTTGCGAGTTAGACGGGTTCCGTAAATGTGCAGGAGGGAGGGGAGAGAGACACCAATGATCTTCTCAGCTGCTCTCACTATGCGTTGCAGAGTCTTTCAGCAGGACGCGTTGCAGGCACCATACCACACAGTGATGCAGCTCGACAGGATGCTCTCGATGGTCCCTCTGTAGAAGGTGTACACGATGGGGGGCGGGGCTCTGGCTCTTCTCAGTTTGCGGAGGAAGTAGAGACGCTGTTGTGATTTCTTGGCCAGTGCTGCTGTGTTTTCAGTCCATGAGACGTCCTCTGTAATGTGCACACCCAGGAACTTGGTGCTGCTCACTCTCTCCACAGTCGCACCGTTGATGGTCAGATGAACGTGCTGAGGGGGCGCTCTCCTGAAGTCAACAACAATCTCCTTCGTCTTCTCCACGTTCAGAGAGAGATTGTTGTCCCTGCACCACCCAGGCAGGCGGCTTACCTCGCTCCTGTAGTTTGTCTCATCTCAGTTTCTAATGAGACCCAACTACAGTTGTGTCATCCACAGACTTAATGAAGAGGTTGGAGTTGTGTGACTGTGTGAAGAGTCTGAAACTTGAGTGAAGAGGAGGGGGCTCAACACACATCCTTGGGGGGACCCAGTGTTCAGTGTGATGGTGCTGGATGTGTTGCTGCCGACCCGTACTGCCGGAGGTCTTTCAGTCAGAAAGTCCAACAGCCAGTTGCACAGCGAAGTGTTGAGCCCCAGCTGGACCAGTTTGTAAATGAGCTGTTGAGGGATGATTGTGTTGAATGCTGAACTGAAGACTATGAACAGCATTCTGACATAGTTATGAATCATTCATAACTTTGCCGTTATGAATGATTACTCTCACCTTAATGAGCAAAAATGACAGCGTATCTACTGAAAAAAAAAGCGGACGAAACCAGCAGTTCAATTCCAGGCTGCAGCAAAGTCAGAGTGTGCAGAAGAATCATTTGTTTCCTGTGGTCTTGTCCTGGGGGTCGTCTGAGACAAGGTCTTTACAGGAGATCTGTATCTGGGGCTCTAGTTGTCCTGGTCTTCGCTGTCTTTCAGGGCTGTAGAGGTCCTTTCTAGGTGCTGATCCACCATCTGGTCTGGATACTTACTGGATCCGGGTGACTGCAGTGACCCTCTGATCTGGATACAGACTGGATCTGGTGGCTACGGTGACCTCGGAATAAGAGAGAAACAGACTAAAATTAGCGTATATGCCATTCTTATAATGATGTAGCAAGTACATCAGGTGTTATGGGAAGTGTTCCCAGTTCCGGTATACCTAATTAATGCAGGCTAAAAATCCTCTAACGGAATTGGATATTAGAAGCATTTTAGTGTGTTATGTGTAAGCCAGGTTAAAGAGATGGGTTTTTAATCTAGATTTAAACTGCAAGAGTGTGTCTGCCTCCCTAACAATTGTTAGGTAGGTTATTCCAGAGTTTAGGCGCTAAATAGGAAAAGGATCTACCGCCCGCAGTTGATTTTGATATTCTAGGTATTATCAAATTGCCTGAGTTTTGAGAATGCAGTGGATGTGGAGGATTATAATGTAACAAAAGCTCGTTCAAATACTGAGGTGTTAACCATTCAGGGCTTTATAAGTAATAATCAAGATTTTAAAATCTATACGATGTTTGATAGGGGGCCAGTGCAGTGTTGACAGGACCGGGCTAATATGGTCATACTTCCTGGTTCTAGTAAGAACTCTAGGTGTGCATTTTGGACTAACTGGAGTTTGTTTATTATAAAGCATTACAATAATCTAACCTTGAGGTCATGAACACATGGATTAACATTTCTGCATTTGACATTGAGAGCATAGGCCATAATTTAGATATATTTTTGAGATGGAAAAATGCAGTTTTATAAATGCTTGAAACGTGGCTTTCTAAGGAAAGATTGCTAACAAATATCACACCTAGGTTCCTAAATAATAACAAGGAATTGACAGAGCAGCCATCAAGTCTTAGACAGCATTCTTGGTTATCACATGCAGAGTTCTGAGGTCCTATAATTAACACCTCTGTTTATTTGTTTGTTTTTTTTCTTTAGAATTTAGCAGTAAGAAATTACTCGTCATTCAGTTTTTTATATCGACTATGCATTCCGTTAGTTTTAAAAATTTGTATGTTTCGCCAGGCCACTAAGAAATATAGAGCTGAGTATCATCAGCATAAACGTGAAAGCTAATACCATGTTTCCTGATGATATCTCTCAAGGGTAACATGTAAAGTGTGAAGAGAAACGGCCCTAGTCCTGGGCCTTGAGGTACTCCATACTGCTCTTGTGATCGATATGATACCTCTTCGTTCACTGCTATGAATTGATGGCGGTCATATAAGTACGATTTAAACCATGCTAATGCACTTCCACTATTGCCAACAAAGTGTTCTAGTCTATGCAAAAGAATGTTGTGGTCAATAGTTTAGAACGCAGCACTAAGATCCAATAGCACTAATAGAGAGATACAACCACGATCAGATGATAAGAGCAGGTCATTTGTGACTCTAAGGAGAGCAGTCTCAGTACTATGATACGGTCTAAATCCTGACTGGAAATCCTCACAGATACCATTTTTCTCTAAGAAGTAATATAATTGTGAGGATACTACCTTCTCTAGTATCTTGGACAGAAAAAGAAGATTTGAGATTGGTCTATAATCAACTAGTTATTTGGGGTCAAGTTGAAGTTGTCTTTTTTTTATGAGAGGTTTAATAATAGCCAGTTTGAAGGTTTTGGGGGCATATACTAATTACAATGAAGAATAAATAATAGTCAGAAGAGGATCTATGACTTCTGGAAGCACATATTTTAGGAGCATACATGGAATAGGGTCTAACATACATGTTGCTGGTTTAGATGATTTAACAGTTTCAATTATTCCTCTACTATAGTAGAGAATGGGTGGAACCGTCTGATGCGATACTGTAGCTGATGCCTGCATGGTTAGAATTTCATCCCTAATAGTATCGATTTAATAAGTAAAGTAGTTCATAAAGTCATTACTGCTGTGATGTTGGGAAATATCAACACTTGTTGATGCTTTATTTTTCGTTAATTTAGCCACTGTATTGAATAAATACCTGGGGTTATGTTTGTTTTCTTCTAAAAAGAGATGAAAATTAATCAGATCTAGCAGTTTTTTATGTTTTTCTGTAGGATAAGTTACTTTCCCACTAAGCAATATGAAATACCTCTAGTTTTGTTTTCCTCCAGCTGCACTCCATTTTCCGGGGTGCTCTCTTTAGGGTGCGAGTGTGCTCATTATACCATGGTGTCAGACTGTTTTCCTTAACCTTCTTTAAGCATAAAGGAACAACTGTATTTAAGATACTAGAAAAGAGAGAGTCCATAGTTTCTGTTACATCATCAAGTTGTTCTGAGGTTCTGGATATGCTAAGGAATTCGGATACATCAGGAAGATTACTTACAAAGCAGTCTTTTGTGGTAGAAGTGATGGTTCTACCATACTTGTAACAAGAAGTAGAATTTGCAGTTTTAGCTATATGAAGTTTACACAAAACTAAATAATGATCTGAGATATCGCTTGGCTGCATAATTTCAACACCATCAACACTAATTCCATGTGACAGTATTAAATCTAGAGTATGATTTCCACAATGAGTAGGTCCTGAGACGTGTTGTCTAACACCAATAGAGTTCAGAATGTCTATAAATGCTGATCCCAATGCATCTTTTTCATTATCAACATGGATATTAAAATCACCAACAATTAAAACTTTATATGCAGCCAGCACTAACTCGGATGTAAAATCAACAAACTCTTTAATAAATTCTGTATGGTGCCCTGATGGCCTGTATACAGTAGCCATTACAAACATCTCAGGGGATTTATCATTAACATTTGTTTCGCTGGATAATGTTATATGAAGCACCATTACTGTATTTATGTTTCACATTAGCCAGCACTTTTAAATTTGCCAGGATGTCAGGCGCTCTGGCTCATGGTAAACATTGGACTATGGTGGCTGGTGTCTCTATATTCACGCTTCATACAATAGAATCACCAATAACTATAGCACTTTCATCAGGTTTCTCAGTGGGTGCATCATTGAGTGGGGAGAACCTGTTTAATGTTTTTATCGGAACAGAAGAGCAGTGTTTTGACCTCCGACAATGCTGCCTCACTGTCACCCAGTTGCCATGCTGCGATGGAGCTGTTACCAGAACCGAATAATGTACAGGAATCCCTGAGCTAGCCACATCCAAAGCCGTATCTAGAGCCCTCACATTCTTACTGTCAGTTAAAGTCAGCTGAGACCCCTGCTTAAAAAGTGTTTTAGGTCATTTTATAGGAATTCTTTGTAGAGGCTATCAGTAACGACTCCTCTTAACCTTTTATACCTTCACTAGCTCCTCTCTCAGCCTTGGTAAAACATTCATGAAACATTCATGGTCCCATGAAAAATAGAAAGTAAGAAATTAGACCGTTTCAGCTCAGGAAAGGGGTAAAAGTATGTCTAGTCGAGTTTTACTGGATTACTTATGCCACTGAAACTGCTAGTTGCATGTAAGGGGTTAGTGGACTTTGACTATGGATTAATAACTTGTGAGATGGGATATTTTGTTAAATGAAATGAAATCATGTCAACATAATTGTGGAAATCTTTTGAATTGCTATTCACTTCATTGCAGTAAAATATTTTTAACTATAAGCTAATTTTATCACTACATTTTATTACTACACTATAATTATGTTTATAACTAATTAGTTTATTAATAATAATTACTAATAATACATATTTCTACTCATAAACAGTATAATGTATTGGTTACAGTTTTTCCTCCCTTATTTTGTTTTATTAGCATATCGTGACGTCTCTGACTGGGTCTTCAACCCGTGCCTTCGGGCGCATCATTGCAAACCTCATTTTAAAACAGGCTATATAGACCACAATAAAATTTAAATCTTTGTCAAAAACATGTTTATTGCATGAATTTCAGGTGAGAAGAAAAAAAAATAGGTACTGTTATACTGTTTTACTTGCATCCACTGCTAGGTGTCAATGCAACCTACAAATGAGAGACCGTTTACTTTGCTTTCTTGGATTGTCACTTTGAAAAAAATCCTGTTTGATTTGAGTGACAAGTGTTCATTGAATCCATTGTAAAATCGATTTTGCATGTCTAGATGCATTTTATACAGCTAATAACACCAAAAATAGGTAAATCCACGGACAACAGGCATGTTGAATGTACAGAATGTACAGATTCAATATATTGGTAAAGACCAAAATTTCTTATGATTTATTGGCGTGATGTTACGTGCACAATTACAAACAGGAGTGAAATATTCTCGAAAAACAATAAGCAGACTGGACTGGCATAATGCAAAACATTTACTGCAGGATTCAACATGGCTGTGTTTACGATTAGAAATGTCAACAACTACAAAAAAATCGCAAATGTAGGCGATTCTAGCCCGAATCTGTATCTGTATGCATGAGACTGTCTGAATACTGGCAAAATTCACATTTCTGTTATAAAATGAGAAACACTGTGCAGAAGTATTATTTGCTGTTATGCGTATGTGTCCAAAGCTGCAGTTGCTGTGTGACGTGTGTTCCAAAAAAAACTGGACACGCTCCAAGAGAAGGCCGTTAAAATCAATTTCCTATTTTCGTTTTCGAAACTTGTGTTGGTTGGTCCAATCGATTCGTGCAATAGATTTTCGAAGTTTTAGACTAGATGGGAGAAGGGATGGGAAAAGATCTGGGCACAGTTTTTCCAGAACTTTGCGCCGAGTTAAAGCGGTGTCGAGCTGTTTTAATGAAATTTTTAGATGTATTATGGTGCCCGAACCCGTATGACTTTGAACAGTGACCGCGAACATTTTGTTTACTGCAGCCATTATTACCAAGCGCGAACCGTTGACTCTGACAGTGAATGAGAGTATGAGATAAAGCGAATGCACAGGCCAAAGTGTGACATCCGTGTAAACATAGATGACGTCACAGGTTTTTTTTTTTAAGAAAGAACATAGTCTTCGTTTGTATGTAGGCCTAGGCAATTTATATATTTACAATACTTACTAAAATATAATTTATATTATTTTATTTCTTTTGTATTAGTTGTTTGAAGAGTAAAAAAAATACTATATATATATATATAGGTTACATAAAGGTTATAAATTGCTTTGTATTTCAGTGAGAGAAATAAGTATTTGATCCCCTGCCAACCAGCAAGAAATCTGGCTCCCACAGACATGTGCCAATGTGGAACACAGATTAATCCTACTACTTTAAGAAGTTACTCCTAATGTCAGCTCGTTAAGTGTATAAGACATCTGTCCAAACAAACTGTATATTCCATTTCAAGCTATCCCACCACCATCGTCAAGACCGAAGAGCTGTCAAAAGATGGCAGAGACAAGATTGTAGATCTGCACAAAGCTTGAACCGGCTACAAGACCATCAGCAAAAAGCTTGGTGAGAAGTGCTGGTGAGATTATTCAGAAATGGAAGAAATACAAATCAACCATTAATAGGCCTCAGTCTGGAGCTCCGTGCAAGATCTTGCCTAATGGGGTAAGGATGATCATGAGAAAGGTGAGGGATCAGCCCCAAACTACACGGGAGGAGCCTGTTAATGATGTTAAGGCAATTGGGACCACAGTCACCAAGCAAAACTTTGGTAACATATTACACCACAATGGACTGAAATCCTGAAATTCCTGCAAGGTCCCCCTGCTCAAAAAGGCACATTAAAGTTTGCTCAAGGACATCTTAATGATTCAGAGAAGGCTTGGGAGAAAGTGCTGTGGTCAGATGAGACCAAAACTGAGCTCTTTGACATTAACTTGACTCAAGAAATGCTGACTATGACCCCAAGAACACCATCCCTACAGTGAAGCACAGAGGTGGAAACAAAAATGTTTTGGGGCTGTATTTCTGGTAAGGGTACAGGATGACTTGAGGGGCAAATGGACTGGGCCATTTAGTGTAAAATCTTTCACTGGAACCTCCTTCCCTCAGCCAAAACACTGCAGATGGGTCATGGATGGGTCTTCCAGCATGACAATGATCCGAAACATACCACCAAGGAGCTGCTCAAAAAGAAGCACATTAAGGTCATGAAGTGGCCTAGCCAGTCTCCAGACATTAACCCTATACAAAATCTGTGAAGGGAACTGAAAATTCAAGTTGCCAAATAACAGCCTAGAAATCTTAAGGAGTTAGAGGATCTGTAAAGAGGAGTTGATTAAAATCCCAACTGTGTGCAAAACTGGTGACTATCTACAATAAAACGTATTCCCTCTGTTCCTGTAAACAAGGGTTTCTGCACCAAATACTAAGTATTGTTTTGCCTGGGGATCAAATACTTATTTCACTCACTAAGATGCAAATCAAAGTCTAACCTTTCACCTAACCTAACCTTTTTTTCTGGATTTTATTGGTTGGTGTCCTTATATGAAAAAAAAAAAAAAAAAAAACTACCATAACAATTCCAGACCCTTCATTTCTTTGTGTGCAAACTTACAAAATCAGCAGGGGATCAAATAAATATTTTCCCCACCGTATTGTGTATTTTCATGGAAAGTGGCATGAACTAATTGAAGGGAAGTTTTAATAATGTAGCTATGATATGATAGAATGAAATACATTTTAAACCCTTCTCCTTTCTCTCTTAAGATCAGCTTGGATGCCCGGAAAATCAAGCTCCTACGCCTGCCGGAGGGAAAAGCCTCCCCCTCCGGAACTAGACAGACTGTCTTTGAGGTGTGTGTCTGTCCCAGTGGAAAACTCTTCTTATCACAAGCAGGAACTGGCTCCACTTGCCAGATCAGCAGCAACTTATGCCTCTAGATACTCATAAAATCACTTACACAAACACATACAATTACAACACACTTCAACTTACAGAGGACTTGTTCTTCTCTTGAAGAATCCAGTGATGACATGAACCGAAAAGAACTTCCTCAAAATTCATGAAAATACTTTGTAAAACAGTGTTTGAACAAGAAACTTTCAAGGTGATCACAAGAAAACCATTCGACATATCGTGACAGTCCCCATTCCGATGCATACATTGCTTTTACTCATCAGTTCTTTTTTCTCAGTCAGAACCTCTCTCTCTCTCTCTCTCTCTCTCTCTCTATATATATATATATATATATTTTTTTTTTTTTGCCAAGGAAAGTACCGTGAGTGCTTTATCTTGTATATGCCACATAAGTATTACAGTTTCTTCTGTTTTGAGGTCTATTTGTAACATCAAATTGTGTGTTATTACTCAAGTTTTACATCTACAGTCCTCCATCTGAGATGCCTCCTATGACAGTGATCACCTATACCCAAACTGTGCTTACACTGGGATAAAACCCATACACTCTGTTCAAAAGGAAGAACAGTGCCTGTGCCTTAATTCAATACATTTGTGGCAAGAAGCACACACCACTCACTTTAATTTACACAAGAACAGTTGCATTTAAATGGTTAGTTCACCCGAGAATGAAAATTCGTCCATCTTCTACTCACCCTTGAAGCATCCTAAGTTTATGTGACTTTCCTTTTTCAGAATAATCCAATCTAAGTTTTATAAAAAAAATTGTCCTTGATCTTCCAAGCCTTTCAATGGGGGAAAGCAGGTGTTTGTTGTCAACAGTTAAAGTGAAATAAAGTGTGCGCATCTGTAATAAAACGTCCCTTATTTCATGTCTTCCGAATAGTTGACAACAAACACACGCTTACCCCATTAAAAGGCTTGGAAGAGCAAGGACAATTTTTAATATAACTTTGATTGGATTATTATGAATGAGGAAAGTCACCTACACCTAGGATGATTCGAAGGTGAGTAGAATATGGACGAATTTTCATTATCAGGTGAACTAACCCTTTAAGTTACTTGCTTTTGCTCCACAAAATTAACAACATTTTTGGCAACTTAATTGCATAAAAAAATGTTGAGAAACCAGTGACCCCAAGTTCGTACATTATGTGCTGATTTCTGCTTTAATAAAAAAAAAAATTATTTAGATTTTGTGTCAGGAGAAGAACATATTTCAGATTTTGTTTCAATGTTATTTTATTGGTTTGGCACACAATGTGGAAAAGTTGAAATTGGGAGAAACACTTGACGTGTGGATGTGTGGGTGTAAGTCTGAATTTCATTCTTATTGTAAAATTGAACACTAAAATGTACTAAACAAACCAGAGACATCCAAAACAAAGCTGTCATTCTGTCATATAACAAGAAACTGTTGAAAATGTAGGAATTGAACGTTCATACTTCCAAGTTCCGAAGATAGACATATATGCACTACTGTTCAAAATTTGAGGTATGTACAATTTTCTAATGTTTTTGAAAGAAGTCTCAGCAAGGCTGCATTTATTTGATCAAAAATACAGTAAAGGAAGATAAGGAAATATTATAAAAAATAATAATAATAATAATTTTAATCATTCTTGTATGAAGTCATTTATTGCTTAAAGGGGTCATATGATGTTGCTAAAAAGAACATTATTTTGTTTATTTGGAGTAATGAAATGTGTTTATACAGTTTAAGGTTAAAAAGCAATATTATTTTCCACATACTAAACATTATTGTTCCTCCTAAATATGCTGCCTTTCTGAAACGTGTAAATTTTTACAAAGCTCATCGGCCTGAAAAGTGAGGTTTGCTCTGATTGGCCAGCTATCCAGTGCATTGTGATTGGTCGAATACCTCAAGCATGTGACGGAAATGTTACGCCCCTTAACATGTTGTGATGCCCTGTCTGGCCAGAGCTACAGTATGAGACATAAACATACACCCCTTGCCATACTGTCATGCCCGGTGAGACAAGATTAAACAAATTAAAAACAATGATAAACGAGGCCTTTGCTGCATCCAGTGGGTACATAATTAATGACTCAATAACTTATACTGTCTTTTTACGCATTGTGTTGCATTGCACTGCGTAAACATAAAACCATGTCTGCATTTGTGATAGGAGAAACGACAAACAGCAAGCGCTACTCTACACTGCTTAAAACTCGTGTTTGAATCAATAGTGGCAAATCCTTTAAATATGTAAACTTGCTTACAGACTCTGAGTCAGAACAGCTGCATTGTAGTCTACTCTCTCATGATCAGGAAACAGTCCTCCATAAAATGCGCTGCACATATCAGAATATTTGGGTTGAACTGTTTTGGAATTGTTGTAAATGCAACTTAACCAATGATTTCTAGTCGTGTCCTCTTTTGGAAGGCCAAACAAAGTATTTTAGCTTTTGCAACGAAACACACAGCGTCTTCACAACATGGCGGCTGCGGTGGTAGCAACAATAAAGATACGCCTTCTTTCTTTGCATGAACATTTAGGCGGCGTTATGCAAATCTTCCCACACAGTGACGTAGACATGTGTGTTTAAACAAGGCATTTTAGGAGGGTGTGGAAGAGTCTTAACTTTATAAATAATATCTCTTTGACTTTGAGACTTTAGTCTTTGCAACTTTAGGGATCTGATCTATTCGTGAACAGCTTGTAACAATCCAAAGAGAAAAGAAAACTTAAAATCATTTCATATGACCCCTTTTATTATTATTATTATTATTATTATTATTATTATTACTGATGTAAACCTTCCAAACTTTATGAAATAGTATACATATACATTGTATTCCAGAATATAAATGCTGCAGTTTATTTTATTTTTATGTAGGTCTCAAGTGACCCTATGAAACACTGAATCTTGTCTCCTATGTAATTACATTTTAAACTCCAGTTGGTAATATTTATCTGAAATATGATAGTGGGAGGGGAAAAAAATCTAATTCTCACTGTAATTCATTACCACTTGATGACTAAATTTGAAACAATGAGGAGTGACATCTGTGATCATTGTTTGAAAGTTGAAGCCCCTTCCAACTGTTGACATCCTATTAACATACTAAATGCTATAGGTAGTGAAAGGAAATAGGAACACTGGGAAAGCTGTAGGGAAAAAAACACAGCATCACAGAAGGGCTTAATCAAATTAATTGTATTTAGATTTTTCAGGAGAATTTGAAACTCGTGGTGTCTGTGTGTGTGTGTGTGTGTTTGCTATTGTAGTGAACTATTGCATGATACTAAAAGACAGAAGCCAATGACATGCAAAACAGCCTTGTTTTTTTTTAGGTAATAGCAAAAACATATGTTTGAGTCTTCCCCTTTTATTGAATGACTCCGCTAAAAGCAGGACTTTGGGACTGATACTTATATTGTTTGATGAATTGTTGTGCTAAATAAATTAAGCCATTTATGTTTAGAAAAGAAAAAAAAAAATAAATAAATAAATGCAGTGCCCTCCATAAGTATTGGAACAGTAAAGACAAAATTGCTTTTTCTGCTGTGAAGTCAAGACATTTGCAAATATGATTAAAAGATGAATATGTGACAACACTACAGAATGTCGCATTTTGTTGTTAGGTCTTTCGACACATTTTACCAAATAAAAAGGACAGCACTTTCAGAGTCTATCGCACTATTTGAAGTGAGCATATGTATTTGTACAGTTGAATTTAAGGCAGATGTAAAAGATTAAAAGCTAATATTTAGTTGCATGCAATCAGAGCAGTGAGTCTGCAACCCATAGACTTCACCAGGCTCTTGGTCTTATGCTTTGAAATGCTTTTCCCCAGCCTTTAATGCAGCCAGTTCCAACTGTTGCTTGTTTTGGGGAATTTCTGTCTTTAGTCACCTCTTCAGCTGGTGAAATTAATGTTCTACCAGAAAGACTCAGGAGATAAAATGATGTACGAAGCATACATTTATTGACAACTCAGCAAGCATAATTATAAATTTCTATGGCGGAAGGCCCCGTCCATGGTTCGTAATCCGAGGGTAGCGGACCTGCATTTCCTGGCTGAAGACAAAGGCAGGGGCGCAGCCGACCCCCCTGGAAGGTAAGGACAGGACCATCCTTGTGGTGGTGGGGAGGGTGGAGGTTGTTATCATGTCGGCATCTACGAACTCAAACATGTGTAAGTACGATCTTTTATACCGAAGTGTAAAGACGTGATTGGATAATGATGAAGGTAATTAGTGACGAAGTAATTGAGTCTTCCTGGCAGAACTTAGGCTAAAGATTTCATTTCTACCAGAAAGACTCGGGAGATAAAATTATGTACGAAGCATACATTTATTGACAACTCAGCAAGCATAATTATAAATTTCTATGGCGGAAGGCCCCGTCCATGGTTCGTAATCCGAGGGTAGCGGACCTGCATTTCCTCCCTGAAGACGAAGGCAGACGCAGCCAACCCCCAAAAATAGGTGGATTATGAAACCACCAGACGGGGCCCGGCCTTCCCCCCAAAATAAATAGATGAAAGTATACACACCAGTTGTGAAACCTAAGGTTCCCTGAAGATATAAAGAGAGAGTTAGCATGATCAGTGTAATAACGTTAGATTAAACCTCATATGCCTATGTTTAAATTATTATTTTTTTTTATATATATATATAAATTTTATTTCAGACATATACAGGCCTCGATAGACCATACAGAAATAGCCACGATAGGCCAGACGCAGACAGCCACGATAGGCAGACACAGACAGGCCTCGATAGACCGTACAGAAATAGCCACGATAGGCCAGAAGCAGACAGCCACGATAGGCAGACACAGACAGGCCTCAATAGACCGTACAGAAATAGCCATGATAGCCAGACACGGACAGGCCACGATAGACCGTACAGAAATAGCCACGATAGGCCAGACGCAGACAGCCACGATAGGCAGACACAGACAGGCCTCGATAGACCATACAGAAATAGCCGCGATAGGCCAGACGCAGACAGCCACGATAGGCAGACACAGACAGGCCACGATAGACTGTACAAAAATAGCCACGATAGGCCAGACACAGACAGGCCTCGATAGACTGTACAGAAATAGCCGCGATAGGCCAGACGCAGACAGCCATGATAGGCAGACACAGACAGGCCACGATAGACCGTACAGAAATAACCACGATAGGCCAGACACAGACAGGCCTCGATAGACTGTACAGAAATAGCCACGATAGGCCAGACGCAGACAGCCACGATAGGCAGACACAGACAGGCCTCAATAGACCGTACAGAAATAGCCGTGATAGGCCAGACGCAGACAGGCCTCGATAGACCATACAGAAATAGCCACGATAGGCCAGACGCAGACAGCCACGATAGGCAGACACAGACAGGCCTCGAAAGACCATACAGAAATAGCCATGATAGCCAGACACGGACAGGCCTCGATAGACCGTACAGAAATAGCCACGATAGGCCAGGCGCAGACAGCCCAGATAGGCAGACACAGACAGGCCACGATAGACCGTACAAAAATAGCCACGATAGGCAGACACAGACAGGCCTCAATAGACCGTACAGAAATAGCCACGTTAGGCCAGATGCAGACAGGCCTCGATAGACCGTACAGAAATAGCCACGATAGGCCAGACGCAGACAGCCACGATAGGTCAGACATTGACAGGCCTCAATAGACCATACAGATATCTTTTTTTTTTTATATATACCACTAGTAACACCACCACCAGTAATTGCATGAATTTACCTGATTTGTTACAGGAGAGCTTGCTGAGCTTCGAGAATGGTCAGGTCTGATGTATGATTCGAACGCTGAGGAAGACCATCTGCCCATGATCTTAATAGCTGACGTAGAGATTCCTCGTTCAGCTGCTGTAGCTGGCCCAATTCTGAATGAATGGCTGGTAAAGAGAGAGGGGGATAGACTGCAGCTTTTGAGAACAGTGGTTAAGTGAGTTCTAAAACAGGCCTTGGAAAGGGGTGCTCCGTTAGGTAAAGTAAAGAGCGGTGCGTTTTTAGAAGTTCTAGGCCGGATTTTAAGGAATTTCACCATGGCTGAGAAGGGACAGAAATTATTATTGATTTTTGAAATTGTTAAGGTAGCACCATAACCTTGCGCATCAGTTTGGAGTGCTTAAGGAAGAGTGTGAAGAATTTAGGTCCAAATCGTAGATCTGAAAAGGAAATGCCACGAGCAGGATCAAATAAATTAGTTTCTGAAGTGATTCCCCTGGACGCATAAACCCGTAGAAGGCAGATAAAACACTGCCTCGAGAAGAATATTGAGGTACTTAGAAAGAAGGCCATAGCGGACGGAAGTAATTCATTTATGCAATATGGGTAGGGTAATATGCAGACGTTTGTCTTTAATTTTGTTGGAAGATTTAGCTAACCCCTTAAGTAGTAATTGAACGGAATATTCAGAAAAGGCTTTGAAAATTAGGATTATAAAATTTAGAGTAGAATTGGATGCTGACAAGGAGTCTGCGAATAGAGAAATTTTAAGATTGCGATTTTTAAAATTAAAGACTGAAATTAGAATAGGAAAAACAGAAATTTGGAAGGAAAAACATTAGAAAAGCGGACCATGCAGACGTGTAGGCTTTGAGTGTAGAGGGAGCGACGCCTTTAGAATGTGATTTCTAGCTGACGTAAGCAGGTAGTTTAGTTTAGTATTATGTCTGCTAACGGAGGG
This sequence comes from Carassius carassius, assembly GCF_963082965.1. Lineage (NCBI taxonomy): Eukaryota > Metazoa > Chordata > Actinopteri > Cypriniformes > Cyprinidae > Carassius > Carassius carassius. The sequence continues at coordinate 22,307,078 of NC_081790.1, read as the reverse complement.
CAGATTGAAGGATCTGGGTTGGCTGAGGGGCACAGCTATCTGAAAGTCTGAAAGTGTAATGTGAAGGCCGCAACAGCCAAGTAAGACTGAAGTCGATGGTATGAGAGACAGAATGAACCAACACCAGTAAATGCACAAAATAAACAAGCCTTGATTTTAGCTTAAAGTCCGCATAAAATCTAAAAATTTAAGATGCCTGCTGAGCATTGAGCCGAATCTTGCCTACCACTCAAATGAAAGGGTCCATATAGACATCAGCTTGATAGATCCAGTGTTCAGAATAGCGCTAGTCCAAGAGTAAGCCGTGTAAAGATGAGGTGAGAGCATCGGTTCTCTGCATCTGCAGCCATAGAATCCCATTCCAGTACGAAGCATTCAGGAATAGACGAAAATGAAACAATGACTGAATAAACAGAGATTAAAGCATAGGATTAAAACAACAAATCTTAAGTGTGCTAGACGAAGAATATTTTTACAGAAATGCGAACAATCTTTATCAGTATAAAAGATTGTAGCTTTTATTACAAGCCTTAAAATGCCTCCTTACGAAGGAGTCATTCAAAAATTGCGTGCACTATGATTAACATCTTAATTATGCAGTGCGAGTCTGCTAGATAAACAAGCATAAAACGCCCAGTGCTTTATCTTGAACGTGTGAGTATAAAGCCTTGCAGAGAATAAAATTAATGCCCAAGCACCACAAGTGCATAGAACAAAAATGATACTTATAATGCTGTAGACTGATGAAGTGATGGAGGCGAGATGCCGGAGAGACTTCATTCGTGCAGGTTCACGTGAGCGTACAGATGAAATATTTGTTGATTGAGACCAAAGTCCTTTCAAGTGTTGAGACCCAAGCAGCACTGACGCGGCATCTCACAAAGCACCCGCGTTGCCGAGACCGTTTTTTGTTTTTTTGCTGCGGGTTGCTATTCCTGTCCGGGGTTTGAGGTGACCCCAATAATGTCATATATAGCACCTAGAATGTGAATTCTACAGAGAAACCCCTTTTGAAACGCGATTGGGCTATTTTTAGTAGTAACTGCGGTTTTGAGAAAACCTGGCAATCCTGGAAAGCACACGGAATTCTGCCAATGTTTCACATCCTCTGCCGAGAAAAGCCGAAAGCTTGTATATCATTCAACACGAACGACCGCAGATAATCACCACGACACGGAGCAAAGCCAACGATCCCATGTGCATCTTAGAGGAACGTCAAACTCGCGATAGTTTGCAGTACACAAACTTAAATATAGCAAGTAAATCAATAAACGCGACAGCTTGAGCAAGGAACAATCACGTTGGAATCTGCGGTTGTTATCACGTCGGCATCTGCGAACTCAAACATGTGTAAGTACAATCTTTTATACCGAAGTATAAAGACGTGATTGGATAATGATAAAGGTAAATAGTGACGAAGTAATTGAGTCTTCCTGGCAGAACTTAGGCTAAAGCTTTCATTTCAATTGGACTTAAATCTGGAGATTGATTTGGGCATTTCTTTGCCCTGATAAAGTCCTTGACTTAACTGGCAGGGTGTTTTGGATCATTGTCCTGATCCAATATGAAGTGTTTTCTAATGAGTTTGGTGGCTTTTTCTTGAATATTGGTAGCCAGGATGATTTTGTACCCTTCCAAATTCATTCTACTATTGCCATCATACATTAAGTCATCATTAAAATTAAGAGGTCCTGTTCTAGAGACAGCCATGCATGCCCATGCCATGACACCACCTCCACCAAGCTTTACAGATGAGGTTGTATGCTTATGATCATTTGTAGTTCCCTTTTTTTCTCCACACTTTTGCTTTCCAATCACTTAGATAAACTACTGGCTCACATTTGTGAAGAATCTTGCCTTTCTATTTTTGGTGCTGATCAGAGGTTTGCATCTTTCTGTGTAGCTTCTGTAATTCTGTGTCAAATTCTCCTGCAGACTGTAGATTGACAGAGCATCACCTCAGCTTTCTGGAGGTTGTTGGCGATTTTACAGACATGTATTTTAGGGTTCATTTTCGCAGCTTTATGATTTGTCTGTCATCAACTTCTGTTGTTTTTCTCAGCCGATCAGGGGTGTGTTTCCCAAAACCATAGTTGTGAACTAAGTTAGCAACTTTGTTGGTTGCAATGCAATTTCCCATTGCCAACCAACTAAGTTGCTAACAGGTTACCAACTATGTTTTTGGGAAACGCACCCCAGGTCGTTGTTGGTTGCTGATGTCGCCGGCAGTTTCCAAACTCTTGATTGCTCCATGCCCTTTGTTTTTCCTATAATTCTAATTGACTTCCTCTTTTCTTTCAGCAGTCGGCTTCCTCGTCTTTATCCTGGTTTGTGTGTGTCATCATTAAAAGCAAGACTTAGAATGCAGAAGCAATGGATATAACTGATAAGACACATTTCCTGCTTTTAATATCTGAAGAATTAATGCAACACGACACAACTGAACATTTAGAAAGACCTGTGAGGCAACTGTTCCAATACTTATGCTCACATCAGACAGGGAGATGAAACTCTAAAAGTGCTGATCTTCTTAGCTGGTAAAACATATTTTTGTCGTTTCACCCAATAATAAAATGTTACATTCTGTAGTTTTGTCTCATATTCATCTTTTAATCATATTTACAGATTTCTTGACTCCACAGCAAACAACAATTTTGTCTTTACTGTTCCAATACTTATGGAGGCTACTGTACATAGTTAATTTAGTTTCCTCTCTTCTCCCCAATGTTGCTTAACACAGACATTACTTCTGAACAATGAGTATGAACGATTTTGTATAAGGAGCTCAAAATGTTTCATATATTTTTTTATAATAAAACTACAGCTCAGCGTAACCTAGCTTTCAGTGTGTGACACTATACTGGACAAGTCTCCAACATGTATACATATTTGTAAATAAAATCTAATATTGGATTAAGTAAACAGCTACATAACTAAATGTCTTGGGTTTAATGTACATAATAAATGAGCCCCAGCCAAGACCCAAGGCATTTAGTTCTGTAATGTTATGAGCCCCAGCCTAAACCCAAGGTATGTAGGTCTGTAAGGTTTTTTTTTTTTTTCAAAATTGTGTGCAGCATTTTATTCTGTTATTGGTCTTTCAGACTTTTGGTGACCACTTTGCAGAAATTCAGTGACATTAAACTTTTGTTTAACATTTTGTGATGACTGGAAACTCATTTATTTTATAGGAGGTAAATGTGATGGAAACCTTCGCATATTCTATGCAAAACATACTTGGTTGTAGAGAGAACTCTATTGATGCAAATAAATATGTCAGCTGTCTATATTAAATTTATTATACCTTAATGTATACAGTTTGTATTTATGAATTGAGCTCCAACCAACACTGAACCAATAAACTTGACAAAAGAAAAAAGTGGATGAGGGCCAATTTTTCAGAGCTAAACACCGGTTAACATTTTCTTGGAAGTCTTGGTTACAGTTTATTTAAAAATTATGTTATTACAGTGTAACTATTAAAATAAGTATGGAGTTATAATATTAATTAACTATTTGTAATCAATATAGGTTAAGAGTTAGGGTTTGGTTTAGGGTTATTTGATTGGAATTATGCTTAATCTACGGTTATTACTATAAGTACATGTAATGTGTAACTATGTCATGTTAAAATAAAGTGTTATAAAATTGTCTACTGTAGCATCAACTTGAAATATATAGAGCACAGTATTTTTACAAAGTTCTCTGAAACACTTAATTATGATTGGTCAGTCACTGCATTCAGCGGTCAAATATTTCTTAATAATGACTATCCATGGCAACACTGTAACTGACCACTCTCTGCAGTCTCTACAACTATATAAAATAATTACAACTCAATATATCATGTCTATGTATTTATTTGGTAAGTTATAAGCAGAATAATGTACAGCAAGATATGATTGCAAAATAAACCACAACAGGTTGATTATGACCACCAGCAAGTTGCATTCAGTGTTCTTTTGTTCTTCTGTTTGTGATAAAAAAAAATAATCATAAGAATAAAACTCATAATAGAACTCAAAACATCTATCTGTAGCGGGGCCTTTAAGAGGAGAAAACTACCTCTACATATGCAAGACTACGGTGAGTGTGATTTCACCAAGTACAACATGTTCCTGGATCAACATCCTTGTTGATCCTGGAACAACATTCCAATCAATCAATCAGAATGGAGATATAACTTTTCAGGAAATATCAGTTTTGGGCTTACAATCGGGGTTGGGTGCTTTTCACCCCAGCTGTCATTTCCCACTGATATTAGGAATAAATTATGGGTAGAGTTATGTTTAGGGGTAGGGATTGGGTTAAGTCTATATTTTGGACAATAAATGTTGATCCAGGATCATCAAAAGATGTTGATCCGGGAAGATGTCTTACTTGGCAAAATCACGGCCACTGCAAGACTACACCACCCTGTTAACCAGGGAAATATTAATACTAATGTAGCAACAATCACTTTCTGGGGAATAATTAACTTAAATGAAGTGAATATTCATGAGTCTATGAATATAATGTGCTTATTGCTTACAAATATTAAATTACCCAAAGAGGTAATATTTAATCAGTTGAAGGTAACCTTTACTAGAATTAATTTAAGTTAATCTAGACAATCTGTTCGTCCCGCGAACTGGAAGCTGGACTTCCTTATCAAAATTCAATAAAAATACCCTTCTTACAAACTCCAAAAAATATTAATCTTCTGATCAGGAAAAAACAATATTTTCTGTGTCTGTACTATTTAGATTACTAAAATCAATCTATAGAAAACAAAGCTTGTAGCTTAGATCACACGATTCAGGGACTTCGATCTCGATGAGCAATAGAACAGTTCAATTCAAGCAAATTATGGTATTTAATAAAAACAGACTAAAGAGTACATAACTACACTTCACACGGAGTAAATATGAGTATATAGCAAAACAAACAGTACAATTTAAACAAGATAAACGAACAAGAATAGTAATGAGAAATGAGAGAGAGAAAGTGGAGAGAGAGAGAGAGAGAGAGAGAGAGTGAAATCTCAGCGTGACACTATTCAAACAGTTAACTTTTCAAGAGACCCCAAGTCATTGAATAATTTCACAAACATGGAATAGCCTGGACAACCTTAAACAGCAATTTGAAGTTGCGATATAAGAAAGTACTTGCTTTGATCTGGCTCTTGTGTGTAGCTGAGTTCAAATTGTCCGTCGGTGCGGCTTCAGCGTTGTTGTTTCCAGAGCAGATGATGCGTGAGCTCGATGGTTAACGTGAAGGTAAACTTTGCCAAAAGATTATTAGACTTAAGTTCGTTTGGCTCGTGAAGACAATTGAACAAAGTCAAATATCAGAAGACAACGAAGAAAACTAAAATGAAACGAAAAGTAAAGAAGAACAAACGGAGAAACTTCTTGAAGTCCGGTTGCGAAGCTGAGAACCCCCTCTTTCTCTGGCGGAATGCCGAGAACACCGGCTTCCCTTTGTTTTTATGTAACAGTAGGTTTATACCTATTTTTCCATATGAACCAATGAAGTGTAAGAAACTGAGGCGGGAAAAGTCTTCTTTGTTTGCTGATTTCCGCCCACTGGTCTAATTTATGGCGATGACAAAATTAAACATTTTTCCTAAGCAAGATTGTTCCTCTGAAACAATGCATCTTTTTGTAATTTGCTGTCAAGATTCGTTACAGTCATGTTTTTACGATTATCCAGACACCAAAAACTATGATTTTGCAAATCACATATACAGAGATACAGAGTTTTTCCTAACTACATGCATATAAAGTTTGATTAAACACACAGTAACATTTATATATTCCACTATGCCACATACATACATTTGAGCACAAAAAGGGAGACATTAAAAATACATTTAGAGGTAGTTTTATGGAAACAGGCCCATGGCTGGCCAAAATGCTCGTGCCTGTTACCGAATGTGTGTGTGTCCGTTCTGTGGAATGTGTGGTCGCGCCGTGAGTGAAAAGGGCGGGTGTTTGTCTTTCGTTTGAAGTACGATCTTGTATCTTCTGGAAAGTCTCAGAGGCGTTATAATTCTCATCCACGCCAGGATGTTGGCGTCATGGTGATGAGTTATGTTGGACGATGTCGTAAAACGAAAGTCCGTTGTATTTTCTTTAACTCACATTCTGGTCTTTGAGTGCAGAATGTGTTAGAGAGTCAGGATTCATTCATATGGACCAGATGGTTGAATACCATCCGCTCATTGGGGTTACATTCCCCCTTTGTTGTTGGATAATGCCCTGTTGTCATTATCGGACAACATCCATCACAATGGCCGGATGGCAGGTGAATCATGACAGTCAGATAGTAGGTGTTTGTTAGGGCTGAGGACTCAGCTCGATGAGGTCCCTATCCGTCTCTGGTGTGGTACCTTCCCTCCGAGGTTTCCATCGGAGACTTCCAATCCTGGTTGTCTTGAGTTTGGCTGCAGAGATTCGCACCTCGTTGAGTTTCCTGTATAGGACTAAGGCCACGCCAAGGGTCAGGGTGTGGCCGACGGCCATGTAGATACACAGTGCTGTGTCAGCTGCAGTCCAGGCTTGGACAACAGGTGAGGTGTTCAGGATGGGCAATCGAGACAAGGCTTGGAGGGCTGCGTCGACGGGAGCAATGTCAATGAGCTGAGGCCCCCGTTTTTCAATCCACAGTTCTAACTCTAGACCTAGGGTGAAGTTGTAGTTCTTGAAGAAGGATGGGATTTCTAGTTCTGACTGGTACTCTTCACTCGGAAGATGGTATAAGGCAAGATCGTCAAGGTGGAGGATGGCCCCTCGTGGGACTTGAATCCACATGCTCTGGTCAAGCAGGTTGACACGGGTGGCTGTGTCATGCTGGTCGTAGGTTAGTGTAGCGGTACATACTGGGGTGTTAACGAGCCATCTATCACCTACAATCTCAGCTTGTGTCTCGGTGACTTGGCTGCGAGGCTGGGCGTCGGCAGGGCAACGCGTGTTGCTGATCATGGGTTGCAACCCACAGATTCCATCAGTATTGTCTCTGAGAAACGGTTTGCTGGGGCAGAGGTAGTGGATATCTTTAGTCAGGGTGCACATGTGCAGGTTTGGGGCTAAGTACAGCTGGGTGTTGCTGTCATGGTACGCCACCACCTCAGGGCTACGTATCTTGATATGAGTGTTATCCTTCCAGAACCCCACATTAACAATGTCTTTGAGTCTGGAGATTCGGCTCGACTCTATGATGGGTAAGTTCAGTAGGAAACTCATCTCCTTCTGCTCAGGATCCACGTACAGGGGAATAGCGCTACCCAGAGAGTAGGCAAGGTGGATTTGCATAGGATCAGTGGGTGTGGTGATGGCAGAAGCCAGCACATTCTGCACCAGGCTTAAGGGTATCAGGTATGGTGGAATTCTTCCCATGGCTAGACTGTCGATGGAGGAACTCACTTCTCGTAACATGTCAGTCATTAATGCTGTGACCAGCTGCGTTTGGGCAAAGTCATTTTGGAAGACAGTGAACAGCTGTTTCATGGAGTTCACGGTCTGGTTCAACAGCACACTGTGAGTGTTGAGAATGACCACCGTTCCTTTCACAGTCTTTCCAATGGTTTGCAAGGATGCACTCTGTGTATTGAGTTGCTCTTTTAGCTGTGGAAGTTCAGTCTGAATTTCAGCCACATGCCGTCTCACAGTGGCTATGTTTACTGCATTGACACTGGACATACCAATGTTGAACAGAGTTCCTACAGCAGCGGCGGCTCCGAGCAACGCTCCCAGGAAACGTTTGGAGTGGCGGTTGTGTCCACCTAATTCCGCCTGGGTAACAGTCATCTTCTCAAGTTGGTTGAGCATGTGCTTGACATCGGCCTCGGCGTGCTGGAGGGAGTCCTCTGTCCAACGGGCACCGGCCCAGCTGTACTGGGCTACTGCTCGGGGGTAGTGTGCTCTGTAGACGTTACGGGGGTCGAGACGAACGTATACTTTCTGGGTGTACGTCCGACAATTCGTGATCAGGAGTCCTGGTTGTTCTCTCAATACAATGCCCGAGGCAGGACCCGGTGTGATGATGTCTGATGCCGGCTGGCCTCCGGTTGACTGGAGGCACAGGATGACAATCCACAGCAGCATCCTGTTACAGGCCAGAGAGAGAGAGATAGAGAGGAAAAGGGAGAAAAGAGAGAGATGGAACAGGTCAGTAAGGTTTGTCCCGGGTTGAATGGGACAGTCTTTTTGCTTCGATGGCGGCGGTTGAGTTTAGCTTGCATTGGCCCCTCCCTGTCTTTCTCTGCTAGTGGCCACATGTCTCTTAATCTGGTTACGGTGGACCCATTTGAGAACTGGTTCTCTCGATCCCCGGCTTAGCTGGATTTGGTACGCAACTGGGGAGAGTTTGTTCATAATCTCATGAGGTCCCATCCAGTGTGGCAGGAATTTCTTTGACAGCCGCTGGGGGCCTGTCTGAGGTGGCGGGGCGAAGCTGTAATACAAGACCCTGTCGCCCACATTCAGTTCCTGGTGTGACGCTTTCCGGTCGTAGTATGCTTTCTGGCCTTCAGCGCTTTTTTGCAGGTGTTGCTGGGCAAAAGCAAAAGTTGTTTTCAAGTGTCTATGGAGCTCGTCAAGATACTGGAATGTGGTGTAAGCTGTGACAAGGTTGGAGTCTCCTGGTTGATACAGCAAGTGTAGTGGCAGGGTCATCTGCCGCCCAGTCATGAGTTCAAAAGGGGACACCCGTGTTGATTCTTGTGGGGTGGTTCTGATGGCCATCAGCACAAGGGGTAGTTTCACATCCCAGTCTTTCTGGTTAGCAGACACATACTTTTTCAGCATGGCGACCACCGCTCTGTTCGATCTCTCTACCTGGCCGGACGCGATTGGATGGTGGCTGATGTGTAGTTTGGCTTGTACCCCTAGGCATTTCCAGATCTGTTGCATGATCTCGGCCGTGAAGTGGGTACCTCTGTCTGAGTTGACTCTCAGTGGCAATCCGAACCGGGAGAAGATATGGTTCATCAGGAGGTATGCCGTGGTTTGGGCAGTGTCATTGGGTGCTGGCAGACACTCTACCCACTTGGTAAACTGGCACACCACCGTGAGAAAGTACTTGTTGCCTCTTGTTGACCTGGGCAGGGGTCCTACCCAGGCAATTTGGAGGTCCGACCACGGGAACGTGATCCCTCTGCGTTGCAGTGGGGCTCTGTGGTTTGGGTTCGCTGGTGTGAACTGGCAGCACACCAGACATTCTCTGACATACTCTGCCACATCTTGATGCATGCCGGGCCAAAATGCCACCTGTCTCAGTGTGTCATATGTGGCTCTGGCACCGTGGTGTCCAGCACATGGTGTGTCGTGGGCGTACATTAGCATTACCCCCTTTTGGCATCGTGGCACCACGAGCCGTGGCGATGTGTTGTCATCAGGTGCAAACCACAGAATGTCATCTTGGACACGCAGCATGTGTCTGGTGTTATATAGGTGTCGGAGGCACGAGTCATCATTGAGCTCAACCTCAGTGATAGGGTGGTTGGAGGGGTCAGAGAGGTGGTTAAGAATTGTCTTTATGGCAGTGTCAGAGGCTTGCATATCTGCAATGTCGTTGTTGGAAATCTGCGGAGTTAGCGATAGCGGCTGTGAGGCGGGCACTGCCACAGGTGAAGGTCGTTTGCTGCGGGTTAACACTGCAACATCGGGGCTGGGTGTGGGTTCTGGGGGTGACCACACCTCCCCATGTAGTGCGCCTGTTTTGGCGAGGGCGTCGGTTTGATCATTTAAGTCTTTGTCCAGCCCTGGTAGCTTCGAGTGTCCTTTTACCTTCTTCCAGTACACTGTCATATTGTGCATTTTTGTGATGTTATCACATTCCTGGAACAGGTGTTGGTGTTTGACTGGCTTGTTGTTTGCCGTTTTGAAACCATTCTGTTTCCAGCCTGGAAGGTGGCACACAAAACTGAGTCTAGCATAGTTAGAGTCTGTACAGATGAGGATTTCTCTGATGTCATGGGCTGCTGCGATCTGCAGAGTTATGAGAATGGCTGCTATCTCTGCAAATTGTGATGACTGGGGACCTAATTTGAAGTGTTGTGGGGGACATGGCTGGTCGTTGACCCACAGCACTCCTGCACTTGCCTTAAGGATGCCGTCGTGGTTGTAGGAGCATCCATCGACGTAGGCTGTGAGCATGTCTTGACACGCATTCTCTTCAAAGAGCAGTTTTGGCATGCGGCCAGGCCATTGCCCAGTGCAGACTTGTGATTCTGTGCATACCGTGCCTCAACATTGCGTCCTTGGAGAGCCATTAACCATGTGGCTATGCGTGAATTGGTGACCACGCCATCTCGGATTCGCTGGCTGTTGAGGAACATTACTGGCTGGTGGCAAGTCTCTATGATAACTTTCTGTGCCCCAATGTAATTGGAGAATCGCTGAATGGCCCATACAGTGCAGAGCAGAGCTTTTTCACAGTCTGAGAACTTACACTCTGGTGGAAGCAGTGTCTTGCTGGCATAGGCAACAACTTTCTTGTCTTGGTCATGCCGTTGGTAAAGGCCAGCACTGAGGCATTGGTCGGAAAACCCAGCTTCCAGATAGAATTCCTTTTGTGGATCAGGGTAAGCAAGACATGGAGCTGTGCATAAATGTCTTTTTAGTTCTCTCATGGCGTGTTCTTGAGCCTTCGACCAGACGAAAGGGCAGTCTTTTTTTAGCAGAGCTGTCAAAGGTCTGGCAATGTCTGAGTAGTTTTCGATGAACTGTCGAGAGTAATTGCATACCCCTAGAAAATTCCGCAGCTCAGAGACGTTAGTGGGAGGCTTGATGTTTTGAATGGCATGAATGCGGTTTGACTGAGGTTCAATGCCTTGGGATCTGATGAGCAGGCCCACATAGTTAACCTTAGTTCGGCACCACTGTCCTTTGTGGAGGGCGATCTTGGCTCCGGCGGTGGACAATTGGTTCAAAACATAGTCTATTTCTTTCAAGTGGTCGGCCACCGTTGTGCTCTTCATGAGAACATCATCTACATAGATCAGGTTACCTCTCATTCTAGCGTCTGGGCAGGCTTTGTTCAGAAAGATGTTGAATTAAGCTGGTGAGTTGGCGTAGCCGAACGGACACCTGTTGAAGGTGAACTGTCGGTTGCCAAATGTGAATGCCAACTTGTGTTGGTCTTCCGGGTGCACCGGAATGGTCCAGAATCCAGAAGCCACATCAAGTGTAGAGAAGATTGTGGCTCCTCTGATTCGGGGTATTTCTTGTTCTAGCTGGGCCATCGTGACAACGGCACCTGTTGATTCAGTTTCCTGTAGTCAATGGTGGGTCGCCATTTGCCGTTAGGTTTGAGGACGGGCCAGATGGGGGCTGAGTAGGTGCTGTTGCATTGACGGATGACACCCTTCTCAAGCATAGATTCAATAATCTCCTGCACTGGTTCGTGTGAGGCGATGGGAATCTTGTACTGTTTGACAAAAGTGGGAGGAGCATCAGGGTGCGTAGGGATGCGCACCGTGTGGAGGTTGGTGAGACCACAGTCTAAAGAGTCTTTGGCAAAGGATTCTTTGAACTTATACAGAACTTGTCTGAGTCCTTGACGATCCATATCGCTCTGAAGTGCATTAGCGTCTTGTAGAATTTGCTGCACTTGAGATTCAAAACCTGGGTAAGGCTCCTCCGTCGGTGTGTCATCAGTCGGTTTGGTATTGAGAGGTGTAGTAGGTTCATTAGCCTCACCGATGTTCTGGTGGGAGACTGTGTATATTGTGAGGTGTTGGTCCTCGGTCAGCTCTGTTCTGCACACCTGGTTTTTGGACACCGACATGACAGATGTGATGGCGATGAGTTTGAAGGGTGCAGTGAACAATGTGTTGTCTGTACTCCCTTCGGGTATCAGTGCAGGTGGAATGGGCCCAATGACGGGTAGTACAAGTTCAAAGTCATGAAAGTCATGGCTCACTAGCCATCCCAGCCGGTAGGCCTTGGGAATGTTGATGTTAGTTGCCGTGCAGTTGTTGAACAGGATGTATACTACACGAGATGACACTTCAGTGAGGGGTGTGGCTTCCAGTGTGAGTCCGAGTTCCACACATTCAGGTGAGGGTTGGAAGAAACCCAGCGTTTGGTTTAAGGTTTGACCCCATCGCATGTTGAGCCGAATAGCGACCCCTTTGGTGTAAGCTGGTACCACCGTTTCCTGTTCGTTGACTAAGATGCAGACTTCTGGAATGGTCTGCCCTGACATGAGGTTGTCATGGTTGATGGAAACGTGTGGCTGCAAAGTCAATGGGGCCCATACAACTTCATTAAAAATGTCCACATGAGCCTTGAGGCGAATCAAGAGGTCTGCTACAATGTAAACATCGTGGGGCAGGTCCGGAAGGACCAGGAAATAATGAGTCAGGCATCGGTAATTCCATTTCACGTGCAAAGCGCAGATTCCTCTGGCAGACACCATAGAGCAGGGGTCTCCAACCTTTTTGTGAGTGAGGGCTCCTTGAAGGGATAAAATAGTCTTGAGGGCTACTTGTTTGATATAGACACACGCAAACACACACACACACACACAGTTTCAAGTTTTGAAAAATACAACAACAAACAGTAATATTGTTAAATATTATGAAATTGAATATATAATTACCGTATATACCCGAATATAAGACAAGTTTTTTTGTCCTAAAAATAGGCGTTTTTGTCCTAAAAAATGTGGGGTCGTCTTATATTCGCGATATAGACAAAATCACGGGGGGAAAGGGAGAAAGAACAACGGCATAAATATGAAATAGTGACTGAATGATATACTTTACATATTTGCATGTAAAATTAGAAAAGCAACATAATATCTGTGTTTAACTAAATTAAAACGCTGCTCCTCTGCCGCGCGATACGCAGAGAGAACAAGAGAGGTGCGCGCACGAGACGCAGAGCGAGCGAGAGAGAGACAGAGAGACAGAGAGGTGCGCGCGCGCGAGATGAAGAGCGAGCGAGAGAGAGAGAGAGAGGTGCGCGCACGAGACGCAGAGAGAGAGAGAGATAGAGAGACGTGCAGATTCTAAATATTTTAAATTATTGAACTATTTTATTATATTTTAATGGTATATGAAATGTCACCAATAGTTATTTTCTCATTTTATAACATTATCATAAAAAAAAAAAAATGAAAGATTACAATTCAGGCTATTTATAGAACGTGCTCGGCGGGCGACTCAGAGACTCCACGCGGGCTACCAGGTGCCCGCGGGCACCACGTTGGAGACCACTGCCATAGAGGATGGGTGTGAGTTCAAAGGGAAACGTGTGCGCTTGCTGGTATAAGGGAGGTCAGGTGTCTTCTCAATGATTGCATTGTATAGTGAGAGACTAATGGCTGAGTTGTCTGCCCATATGGCCATAATACTGTCCGCTGTGGTTATATCATGCAGCTGCAGTTCGGTCTTGACCTTGGGGCAGTAGGTATCAGAGTCTTTGGTGGCCTTGAAGGTGCAGAGGATTGAGCTTGAGCCTTGGTTTGTTGTTGAGGCTGGGTACCCATGGCTGGCTGCTGGGGTTTTCCGTGACCTCTGTGACCTGATAGTCTGGCTCTGTGGGAATTCCCGTGACCTCTGTGACCTGACAGTCTGGCACCGTGGGAATTCCTGTGACCTCTGTGGCCTGACAGTATGGTACCAGCGACCTGTGTGGCTGGAGTGGAAGAGGTTCTCGCACTTGAGCCCAGACTTTGAGCTGTTTGAAGTCTAGTAAAGGCTCAAAGCGATCTAGCAGGTCTTTCCCGATGAGAAATGAATAATTGTTCATTGGTGAAACATAAATAGGATGTACTAGACTCATAGGACCGATCGTCAGGTGGATGGGAGCTACATTTCTGAGCTGGATGTCATTTTGGCTGTATGACTGCACATTCAGTTCGCAAGTGTGGAAATTAAGAGTTCGATTCTGTCTCTGAGCTTCAAATTTGAGCTTATCAAATAGTTGAGCCAAAATCAACGTGAGGTCTGAGCCTGTGTCCACCAGGGCTTCGAGTCTCATTTCCTTTTCTAAAGTGATGGTTAGGTAGAGTTTCCGAGCCACTCCCTTCTCGATCAGGTTCCCCAGGAGTTTTGGTGTTGGGGCTTGTGTGTTGATCGATAAGCAGTTAGGGTATGTTTTGTGTGTTGCGTTGTGGGTACAGATGACCAAAACAGCACTTTCTGGCATGTCAGTGCGTGGGATGATGCTTTCTTGGTCAGGGGCTGCAGGCGTCAGCTGGACTGAGTGGGTGTTGCTATTGTTTGATGATGCAACAGCTAGTTCGTTAGTTAGTGGTTGAAAATCAGTGTTCTGTGTGCTTGGCTCCGTTGCGGAGACGTGGGGAGTGGTGTTGGTTTCAGGCATAAGGTTTAGTCATGCGGTGTCTGGTTTATCCTTCTGGTCTTCCTTGTGAGGTTTCTTTTGAAGGAACTCTCTCAGTATACTCAGAAGTTCTGCAGCTTCGGACATGGCTGCACTTTCCTTGTTAGATGTGGGTTCAGCCTTGAGTTTCCAAGCATCACGTCGAGAGTGTTCCCCCTCCCGGCTTCCTGGGCTTGGTGTTCTGGAGGCTGGAGGTCGGCTATTTCTGGGTCGCCGGCCAGCTTCCCCTCCCTTTTGGTTTTGGGAGGGGCGAAGCCGGTCTCAGGATACTCCAGAGCGGTCGTTCTGGTGCCTCGGACGGGCACCACCACCGCGACCGCGCTGCCCTCTGCTGGCTTGGAACGGTCTTGACTCTCGGTTGCTGGGTCTATAACTGTGGTGCTGTTGGGCGCCCTCTAGGGTCAACTCTGAAGAGGACTCAGAGACAGGGCAAATAGTTGGGTGTTTTACAGTCTTTTCTGACACAGTCTTTTGTTTGGTGTAAGCCTTATGTGCTAAATCACGTAACTGTTGCGTTGACATGCTACGCGGGCACGCGAACACTCCCAAATGGTGGCTGACAGTAGGATGGAGGTTTCGAAGAAACAAAGTTCGGAAGTTAACGTCTTCCTCCATGCCTGGTTCATTTCTTGCTCCGAAGTAGGCACGTCGCAGTCGAGTTATAGAAATTTGGTGGGGTTTCAAGTCGACCTTGCTTGAGGTCCATTGCGGTTACTAGCCCTTGGTCTGATTCTGGATCAGAGAATTCACCCACCAAAGCTTTTCGCAGTTGCTGGTAGTCTGTTTTGACAGTCTCTGGTTGACGGTCTAAGAAACTGCATACCTCACGACTGGACGTAATTCTGAGCAGGTACAGCTTGTCCCAAGTGGTTACGTTGGTGACAGTTTGTAAGTGAAAGTCTATATCTTGTAAGTAAGCGTGAATATCATGGCCTCCTGCAGGATCTGGGTTGAACGTAGGGATGTTTCTAGCCAGCTTGTCCAGTTCTTTGGGAGTTATGTGTCCGTGGCCGGTGACCCGGACTTTCTGGAAGGGTTTTCCCTCCCCTACTGCTGACAGGGGTTCGTGGAGGCTGGCTGGTGACATTTTGAGAAGCAGGCTTTCACCCCCTTTTTCAGCTCGAAGTTCTTGGCTGAAAGGCTGGGGTTCACTGGCCAGGGGAAACTCTGTGGAGTGTGTTTCCTCTTTCTGTTCACTTTGCAGTTTATAAGAATGTTTCAGTTCTCTGTGAACCATGTCAAGTTCATCTATTAGAAAGTCTTTACGCTGCGTAAGGTCATGGATTTCAGCTCGGGCCATTTTCAGGTGATTTTCATAGGCGTTAGCTTTAGCATCTCTTTCTTTCAGTTCGATTTCAGCCCTTTCAAGGAGGGCTTCACCTTGTCGGAGCTTTGCCTCGAGTCCCTCTCGGGCTTCTCTCTCCAAATGTTCCCTTTTGTCTGTGTCCAGACGAAGATTCCCCAGGGCATTTTGAAGTCTTTCCACTTTTTTCTGTAGCTCTGGATCTGTGGCGTTCTCTTTCTCGTGCTGGTCTTGGGTCTCGAGAAGCAGATGATCTAGATGACTCTGGTTGTGGGCCTGATGCTTTAGGGCGTCCTTTGCTTGAAGTCTTAGAGCCGTGGCTTCCTGCTCCAGCTCGTGGTTGCTCTTTTCGCTGATCCGTGCCTGGGCGATGAGGAGGTGAGCCAAGGTCCCTGTGATCCTGGCGAGTTCTTTGTGCGTGTAACTCTGCGTCGGATCGTTTGCCATCAGCTGGTCCATCTCAGTGTCCAGTTGTCTCTGGCTCAAGTGCTGCAGGTCACAGGTGTCCTTGGGCAGGAAGGAGGTCGTCATCGTCTCCAGCCATGTCGTTAGCTGATCCCAAGGGACTGCGGGACTGGATGACCGCGACATCCTGGCTCACTGCGGACGAGAGAAGCACAGCACACACACAAAGAGGCCAATGCAAGTTTGTTCTCAGGTTAACGAGCTATCGTACGGGCTATGCCGTCTATACGAATTTCGGCTAACTGATGCAGACAGTTAGGCGGGTCCAATTAAGGGTCGGCCCAAAATAGAGACTTTACAGGGGGTAGCCTCGTGGGTCACCTGGTGACACCGGCTGCTCGGTTGTCGCTCTACTACTTAGCTCTCCTTGGGGTCTCTCGGTGAACTGTAAGAAACAAAATCACAACAGCATGCAAAAAGGTGAAGATGGGAAAGAGCACAGTGAAAACCAAAACACCAAATAGATTGGTCTGCAATGAAATGGACTGAATAGGAACGCTGGAAGTGTTAGGTAAAGAATAAAAGGGACTAAGCCTACTACTTTTCGCAAGAGTTTCTGCTTGGGCCTACAGCACGTGTGGCTATGGGAATAAGAGACCCAGGAAAAGGGTGTGGCTTAGAGAGGAAAATGGACCAAACACTTAACATATATATCTGGGGGAATATCTAATATTCTGTGCCTTATAATAAATGGATAGGTTTTATCAAATTTGGTTCACCTGGTGGAAACCAGCGGCACGGTCAGCCTCCCTAGCGCTCCCAAACACTCAACCGCAGTGTCCCTGGCCCTCCGTTACTCTGGCGCTGCGCCCTCTCAAACAGCTTGGGACTTTTAACACAACCGGGCAACACCAAGATGTCAACCGCCAGACAGCACTACAAAATTGGGCTGTTCCCCAGAACCCTCTCTTAAAAAGAGAGTGGCCCCGATTTAGGCCCAGGTTTAGGTACTAGTCCCAGAGATTGCGTCGTGTGTCGGCTGGACTGATTGACTACCGTTGGAGTGCCAAATTGCTGATGTCTTCCACTGCGTGCTGCAACGGACAGAGATAAGAGGAACCGAGTTTCACTCACAGCCAGTGTTGGTAACGCCAGTCGGCCCCCTTGCTCACTGGAAACCTGAGATGACTGTCCAATCACCAAGGAGTTCTACAAATCAAATACACAAAGGATGAACAAAGGAAACTTAAACTGAATTAAGGTTTGTTTTGTTTAATCATCAACTGAGTAAATATATATATATGTAGAAATGAGAGGTAACAGCTTTACCTAATAATGATAAAACAACGAAAAGGAATGATGATGATGGTAATTATCAAAATAACCTAAGCCAAAAGAGAGAAGGAAAAGTCAGGAATGAAACACGGGAGAGGTAGTAGCTGGTTTTGACCACAAGGGGGCGTACTCGCTCTCTGTGCTTAACCTGGTGAGCAGAAAACTTAATTCAAATTAAAAATTCAAAACTGGTTTAAATTGAAATTTAAAATAAGCATGTAAGAAGAATTAAAATGGAAATCTGATTAATTT